>NC_091470.1:357355499-357485499 GCF_036971445.1 Narcine bancroftii
CGGTTTATTGAGCAGATTATTTGCTTATGAATAATGGTAAAACACTTTCTGTGTCACTTTCTAGGAGAAGAAATAGGCTATTCAGCCCATCGAGTCTGCCCCACCATTCATCATGAGCTGATCCATTTTCCCATTCAGCCCCACAACCCGGCCTTCTCCCCATAACCTTTGATGCCCAGCCTCATCAAGAACCTATCAATCTGTCCCTCAAATACACCCAATGACTTGGCCTCCACAACCACCTGTAGCAGCAAATACCATAGATTCACTACCCTCTGGTGGTTCAAATTCCTCCGCATCTCTGTTCTAAGTGTAAAGAGCCCAGGGTTAATGGATGAGCAAACACCTGTTGTATTGGGCCTGGACACAGTGGGTCGGGAGTCCCTGCTGGTGTGTAGGGTCAGGAACCATTTGGAGGGTATTTTTGACAATGGTGTGAAGAGTCATCAGGGAGATTGGCAGCAGGAGTCAAAGGAAAATAGGAATCATGGGATATTACTGCATGGAAAAAGGCCTTTTGGCTCATTTGAGTCTACACTGGTAATCACAACCAATCGCGTAATAAAAACACAATGCTGTAAAAGCTCAGCTGGCCAAACAGTCTTGCTGTTCAGGAACCTGTTGACATTTTTCCATACCTTGATGAAGGGCTCAAGACCGAAGCATTGGTTATGCATCTCTATCTTTGCTATATGAAGTATACTGTTTGACCTGCTGTGTTTCTCCAGTATTGAGTTTTTACTCCAACCACGGTCCCTGGAGGCTTTCATGTTTTACTTTACAACCAATCACCTATTTGGAATGATCCCATTTGATACCGCCCACATTCCCTCTCACCGAACATCTCCCAGATCAGTTACTCACCCACACCAGGAACATTTACAGCAACCAATTATCCCAGAAATGCCCACTTCTTAGGGGAAGTGTGAGGAAATTAGAGCACTAGGCAGTCACAGGGAGAACATGTAAACCCCACATTGAAAACCATTATGACCAGGATCGAACCCAGATGGCTTGGAATGGTTCCACTGGATGTTTCACAGTGCTGTCCATAATGTTCCAATTGCTGTTATTTTATTAGCATTACAGTAAAATCCCTGGTATCCGGCACCTATTGGGATTGGTAGATGAACCTTCCGGTTCCTTGAGATTACACGTTGTGTAATTGGTAAACTAATGGACTAATGGTGAGGCACGCCAATTTTAAACCTCTTTTTTTACCTAATTTATTTTCATCTTTTTTTTTTGCTGGGTGCTTGAGGCTGTCAGTTGCTTGAATTCCAGATGATGGTGAGGGGTTTACTGTATTACGTTATTACATGAGTCCAAGGTGAAATATTTGAAAGGAACATGAGGGGGAGCTTCTTCACCTGGTGTGTGGAGAGGGTGATGAATGAGCTGCCAGCTGAAGTGGTGAATGCAGGCTTGATTCTGACATTTAAGAAAAATTTGGACAGGTACTTGGATGGGAGGAGCATGGAGGGTGTAGGTCAGTGGGTCTCGGCAGAATAGTAGTTCGGCACAGACTAGAAGGGCTAAAGGGCCTGCTTCTGTGCTGTAGTGTTCTGTGTTTCTAAGTGTTTTAGCACAATAGCATATTGACTGAGAGGTTAAAATGGATGATTTCAAAGTCTGGTCGCAGATTTCTATTCATTAATTACAACATCTAGGTTAAGATTGCTTCGGATCCTATGACAGTTCCCTGTGCATTGTGAGTTCCAGAAGAATGTGTTAAATTGCGACTTTTAAATGTCTTGAGATGGCAGGCATGTGGCGATGCTTAATTCTATAATAATATCTGCTTCCACGTTCTCTGACCATGTCATGTGAAATAATCTCAGTATCACTCTGCTTCAAACTCTGTTGTACAATGGCTGTTCTGTTCAAGCCATCATTTCATTGTATGAGTCAGCGGGGCATTGCTGATTCCGTGGTACTTATTCCGAGCCCGCCAAGAAAAACTGGAAACAAAGGAAGGTCATTAACAATAACCCTTCAGAGGACCACAAAGTGGCATGCACATCAAAGCAATAGCGGAACTTGAGGCAAAATCTCAACATCATAAATTACTTTTGGTAATTTCCACTATTTGAGGATCTACAACATGATACAAACTGCATCATTGAAGCTGGTGGGAATTCAGATTTATTTTTATTAAGTAAGTCACAATGTATATATTTATAGCGACATTTTCCATTTTCCCCCCATCCCTTCTCCTTCTCCTCCCCCCAAAATTAAACCCAAATAATAAAAAGGGGTGTCATTTGGTTTTTATCCAATTTTTATTGACTCGATGAATAATACATATAAAATTATATTCGGTAACATACATTATACTATCCCTTTAAGAGTTGGAGGGTTTATATATGGTTCCCAGATTTTTTTAAATTGTCCAAAATTATCTCTTAAATTATAGGTAATTCTTTCTAATCTATCTATTTCTATGTACCAGTTCTGGATTTTCAAACATGTTTCCATTTTCCAAATTGCCGCTATCGATTTTTTTTTTGGTGCTGCTGCTCGACCAACTATAATAAATTGTTTTTGAGGTCTATCTAATTTTAATCGTAAGTCTTTATCATTTAAATTACTCAAGAGAAATTTTTTTTGGAACTTTAGGTATTTTATTTTTTGTTATTTGATTCAATTCATCCCAGAAAAAATGTTCTTTCTCACATGTCCAAGTTGAATGTTGCAATGTACCAATTTCTTGTTTACAATGGAAGCATTTATCTGATAAGGTGGGATTCCATTCTTTTAATTTTTGAGGTGTAATATGTAATCTATGTAACAAATTATACTGCATCATACAATACCGTATTTATTATATTTATAATAATACCATTACATAGTTCAGACCAAGTTTAGTTTTCTATCTGTATATTTAAATTCTCTTCCCAATGTTGTTTTGATTTGTACCTTTATCATTTTTATTATTTTGTAATTTAAAATACATATTTGTAATTAATTTTTAAATTATCTCTGTGTCTGTAATTATATATTCAAAACAGCTTGATTCAGGTAGCCTTACGCTTGTTCCCATCTCCTTTAAATATGTTTTTACTTGATAATAAGAAATAATTGTGTCATTTGATATTTCATATTTATCTTTCAATTGATCAAATGTCATTAAAATATTACCCAAACATGTTGTTAAAGCAAAATCAATGAACTCCTTTTACAATGAACAATAATTTTTTTTAATGGAAAGGAATTAAAAGAATAAAAGGATATATCAAAAAGATTGAAAGAGTGCAGACAAGATTTACAAGAATGTTACAGGGACTTGAGAAGGATGAGGGGAGATCTGATCGAAATTATGAGGGGTATAGATAAAATGCAAGCAGGTTTTTTTCACTGAGGTTAAGTGAGACAAGAACTAGAGGGCGTGAGTTACAGGTGGAAGGTAAGATGCATCACTGCAGAGAGTGGTGAAAGTGTGGAACGAGCTGCCAGTTGAGTGGTAAATGCAGGCTCAGTTTTGGCATTTAATAAAAATTTGGACAGATGCATGGGAAGGATGGCAATGGTCCGGGTAGATGTCATTGGGACCAGGAAGAATAAAAGTTTGACACAGACTAGATCGGCTGAAGGTAAAAAATACGCAAGTTTAAAATTGGCGGGGATTAATTAAAACGATGGCCTGGTTAGTGCAGTACTGTTACAGCGCCAGCAAACCAGGGTTCGAATTTAAATTTTGTAATTATGGGAATTACCTGATTAAAGTGAACTTTACATAATTAAAAACTATAATACTGCTTTTAAAAAAAAATACTTGACATTTTGCACTGTCTTTTAAATGGTGTATTTTTAGTGCAGGTGTATTAGTTAGGCATTGGAAGAGTGAGTCTCAGTCAACTGGAAAATTTGTACCACAAACATCTGCGATCACCATAGGTGCCGGATAATGGGGGGATGTACTGTCTATTTATCCAAAACTACCCTCGGGAGCCGCTTCATTTTCTCTACAATTGCTTTCCATTGTTCACGGTATTTCTTTGGATGAATTTAAATTGGAAGTTTACAAGAGTTGTAGTTACAAGACAGAGTGGGGGATGAGATTCTCTGGAGATTGTCATCACACAGGGCTTTAGTCTGACATTTATGGACTGTAAATACAATGCAGCGCAAACATGCAAAATAAATCAGTGGATTCACTGGAGCCCTGGGGAAAATCAAAAGTTACTTCTCACCTGTTTGAGAGAAGCGGCTCTCCCCTTTCTGCTTTCTAAATACAACTGATGGATATGTTGGACTTGGAGGTGTGAATTCTGTCTGGTTTATTTATGTGTTGGCAAAAGCATTCCAGATAGATAAAACCAGTGTTAAACTAGTAGCAATTTCACATTTATTAAATGCATCATTAGTTAAAACCATGGAAGCTTTATGTACATTATCTTGTACTTTGCTGGAATGATCCAAAACTTTTGCTCTCCCAGCAAAACATTCTGCCTCAATACTTATCCACCTTTCTCATTATAACTCCCCTCCGCACTGGCAAAGCATGACATACACCAGCAACAACGTGAATAAGGAAGTTCTGTTCCATACTCTTTCCTTATTCTTTATAGCAATACTTTATAGCCCTTTCATTGCATCCTAAGACAAAGGAGAGTAAGGTGGAGAATGTTTCCCCCGCTAAAACTCATCTAGCTGGAGCATTCTAGTTCTCTTGAGGTCACAGATATGCTATATGTGGCACGGTTAGTGTAGCGGTTAGTGCAGCTCTATTAAAGTGCCAGTGATCCGGGTTTGAATCCGACGCAGTATGTATGTTCTACCCTTGTCTGCGTGGGTTTCCTCCAGGTGCTGTGGCTTCCTCCCACCATTCAAAACATGCAGGGGTTGTAGGTTAATTAGGGTGAAGTTGGGCGGCTCAGATTTAAATGGCCAGAATCATCTTCTACCGTGCTGCAAATCTTTAAAATTTTAACTTAAGTCTTCTGAAGATGGTCCTTAAAACCCCAATTATAAAATAAATTTAGACCTACAGCACAGTAACTGGCCCATTTGGCCCATGATCCCATGCCACCCAATTGCACCCAAATAGCCTCCACCCCCACTACGTTTTGAAGGGTGAGGGGAAACCCACGCAGACATGGTGAGAACGTACAAACTCCTTACAGATTCGAACCCCAGTCACTGGCTCTTTAACCACTACGCAAATTATTTGATCAATTTTTGTTATTTTGTTGGCATTTCTGTAAAGTGCTTCGGGATCTTGGCAAAATACTAGATTGTGAGGGTATTAAATAGATTTAACAATGATATCTTTTCTCCCAGTGCAGTGGTTTATGGTGAGAGGGGAACAATAGGGGAGGCATGGTTGGTGTAGTGGTTAGCACAATGACTTTTCAATGCCAGCAATTGGGACTGGGATTTGGGTTCGAATCCCGCGCTATCTGTAAGTATTTTTATGTTCTCCCTGTGTCTGCGTGGGTTTTCCACCCACCGTTCAAAACGTACCACGGGTGTATGGGGTGTAAATTGGGCGGCACGGACTCGTTGGCCAAAATGGCCTGATACCATGCTGTATGTCTAAATTTAAAATTAAAAAATTGTAAACAGAACTTGAGAGGCAACTCTCTTACATGGTGAGTAAATAGAATGAGGTCCCAGAAGAAGTGATGGATTTACGATATATAACTTGTACATTGAGTATATGAAACAAATTGAACTAGTTTGGGTTGAATGAGTGAGCCAAAGAGGCTGTCTCCATACTGTTTGATTCTATGATACTAAAAGCACAATTCTCGAGTCATGGAAAGACAGTGGAGGAACAGGCCTTTTGATCCACCATCAATATTGGCCGCCAACGATCCCATTTCACATTTCAGATTCATTGCCAGAGAACATTCTGTCTAATGACATCCCTGAGATTCTTTATCATACAAGCGAGGCAGAATTACCACTTAATGGTAGTGCCAGAAAAATACTATACACAATGAACATGTGTGAACAAATTTCTTTATCTAAGAAATATAAACGAACTGACTGTGGAATACAGAGAGAATTTAAAAAAATCAATAAAGTGCAAAAAAGAGTCCTTAAATGAGTCCCTGATTGAGTTTGTCATTGAGGAGTCTGATGGTGGTGGAGTTGCAGCTATTCCTGAACCTGGTGGTGCGAGTCTTGTGGCACCGATACCTCTCTCCTGATGGCAGCAGTGAGAACAGAGTGTGTGCAGGATGGCGTGAATCCTTGATGATTGCTGCTGCTCTCCGACAGCAGCATTCCCTGTAGATGTTCTCAGCGGTGGGGATGTTTTTGCCTGTGATGTCCTGGGCTTTGTCTACTATCTTTTGGAGGAATTTCTGCTTCGGGGTATTGATGTCCCCATGTCTACTGCACATCTGTAGAAATTTGCCAGGGTTTCTGGTGTCATAGCAAACCTCCGCAAACTCCTGAGGAAGTGAAGTTGCTGATTTGATTTCTTCATGAAGCCATTGGTGTGTTAGGTCCAGGAAAGATCCTCTGATAGAGTGACTCCCTAGAACCTAAATTTGTACATATCCCATTTATATTCTTTCAAATTTCCTATCAACTCTCCCAGATTCTACAACTTCCCTACAAACAAGGAGCATTGTTCAGTGCCCATTTAGATACTAAGCACATACACGTCTTTGGTAAAAGCACAAAAAGGCTGGAGGAACTCAGCAACATCCAATCACAGCATCTGCAGACTTTCATTTTTCACTGCATGCCTTTGGGATGTGAGAGAAAACCTAAAGGTGGCAACATGAAAGTTCCACACAGACAACACTGGAGGTCAGAATAGGACCTAAAGTCCCTAGCACTGTGAGGCCCTGGCTCGATTAGAAGTCCAATTATATTCTGCTTGTATCAGGAGGTGGGAAAGCAAAGCCTTGGGCTTAAGCTAAAGGGCTATCCTTTGAACGGTGGATGTGAGGACATGCAGTAGCCATCTTCAAAGACCTTCACCACCCAGCACATGCTCTGCTATCAGGAAAAAGGTATAGGTGCCACAAGACTCACACCACCAGGTTCAGGAACAGCTGCTCCCCCTCCACCATCAGACTCCTCAACAGGGCTCTTAATTTTGCACTTTATTGATTTTTTTTCTCTTTGTATCGCACAGTTTGTTTACGTTTCTCTATTTGTTTACACATGAATGTTGTGAGCAGTTTTTTTTTGCACTACCAATAAGTTGCATTTTTGCCTCACCCTCAGGAAAAAGAATCTCAGGGTCGTATGTGATGTCATGTATATACTCTGACCATAAATTTGAAATCAATAATCAGTATATGCAAAACCAAAGACGAAGACAGAATGAATCATGGTAGTGTCGACCACAAAGTGTATATAAGAAATGTGATGGTGGTTAGAACCCATGGAGGAGCATGAATGCAGAGGCCCAGTCCAATTTCTTTCACATGCTATCTGTCACTTAGCACATTTCCTCCTTATTTATCTACATAGCGAAGCACCTATCGAATCATTCCCCTCAAAAAGTTATCCCATCAACACATACTAGTAGAATCACTGTTCCATTTATCTTCTCTGGACTGAAAGAAAGCAGGGCATTGAGTTAGAAGTGAGGTTGGTGGGGAGGTGGATCTTGGGGGAATCATTCGATTCAGGTTTATCCAAAAAAAAGGCGAACTTGTCTGCAGAGATAGAGTGGTCCCAGGAAAACAGTCTCAGTTTTGACACTGGTCTAACTCCCTGATATTTAGACAGGGACGGCAATGTTCAAACAGTCTGGTGACAAACCACAGGAGACTGAAATCTAAATAGAAAGCCCAATTAAAACAGACTTTATGGAAAACTATTATTTGTCTTGTATTTCTAATGTTATCATCCCACCTTTGCACATGAGTCAAAGGTCCATGTTCAACTATTTTGTAGACAAAGGGCATAATATTATTCTGTTAAGAACACAAGAAACAGGCCCTTCAGCTCATAATGTGGTGCTGACCTGTCGAAACCTTCTCAACAATTGAAACCTTTCCTATCTCCCATTGTCCAATCTTGTCCATTAAATATCCCCATTTACCAGCCTCCCCCACCAACCCTGGCAATGCATTCCAGGCACCTGTATACACCTGGAGCCTCCCCTACATTTTCTTCCCCTCACCTTGTCCTCTGCTGCTCTCTCCCCCACATGCTTTCCAGTTAGATCATTCAAGATGAAAGATTGGCTCTGTAGTCCCGCTGCTCGATTGACCCCACTATTGACTCCCTTCAATAACCTTAGGTCGAGAGACTCAAGGAACAGGGGTTCGAATCCCGCGCTGGCCGTAAGGAGTTGGTACATTCTCCCCGCGTCTAGCCTTAAAGATACGAGCTTTCGTCCTCACTGAATCCAGTTCCAGGCCGGTGACATGTTGGAGCTTGAAATCCATGGTATCTAGTGGCCAGTGGAAGAGCAACGAGACCCCGACCAGCGGGTTTGCAAGGTGGCGGGTGCGACAGCGTTCGCGGGCGGCGGGAGGAACCCCGCGAACTGTCCCGGACCCCCCTGCTCCAGCCACTCAGTGCCGGCTCAAGACTCAACCCCGTGGACAAGTCGGTCATCTTGGGATTGAACCAATTAACCAAAGTACCGACTATTTAACTCCTTCTGGAGGGGAACCAGGTCTTTCAACAAAACCAAAATGCTCGCACCCCGTGGCCAGGGGGCGATTGCCCCTGACGTTCCGGACCCCTCCTCTCTCTCCGATCGGGTTCGGAACGGCGCGAAAGCCTTGACCGAGAGCAGAGAAACCAGCGGCGAGCGCCACTCGCTGGGGCCGGGGTGGGGGTGGGGGTGTGGGGGGGGGTGGGGGTGTGGGGGGGGGGTGGGGGTGTGGGGGGGGGTGGGGGTGTGGGGGGGGTGGGGGTGTGGGGGGGGTAGGTGGGGGGGGGGTAGGTGGGGGGGGGGTAGGTGGGGGGGGGGTAGGTGGGGGGGGGGGAGGTGGGGGGGGGGGAGGTGGGGGGGGGGAGGTGGGGGGGGGGAGGTGGGGGGGGGGAGGTGGGGGGGGGGAGGTGGGGGGGGGGAGGTGGGGGGGGGGAGGTGGGGGGGGGGTAGGTGGGGGGGGGGTAGGTGGGGGGGGGGTAGGTGGGGGGGGGTAGGTGGGGGGGGGTAGGTGGGGGGGGGTAGGTGGGGGGGGGGTAGGTGGGGGGGGGGTAGGTGGGGGGGGGGTAGGTGGGGGGGGGGTAGGTGGGGGGGGGTAGGTGGGGGGGGGGTAGGTGGGGGGGGGGTAGGTGGGGGGGGGGGTAGGTGGGGGGGGGGGTAGGTGGGGGGGGGGTAGGTGGGGGGGGGGGTTGGCCAAGGCGAACACTCTGACATGGACTAGAACCACCTGTGTCCCCAGGGACCAGCAGCATCGCTGGGACGCGAATCCACTCTCACTTTGATGCTCAATCAACTCCTTATCGCGTTATTAATTTGGTACAGTGCATGGAGCCGTACGTTGTTATATACCCCAACCCCATCCTGCACACACACTCCTCAAACATGCACACACACACAGGCACAGAAAGCACCACTCAAATACACTCACTCCACTAACACATGCACATATATACATGCACATATATACATGCACATACAGCAAACACCCATCTCTATACACACCAACACATACACACACTCTCCACTAACACATGCATTCACACCAATAACTCGCCCCATAAAAACACGAGCGACACACAGACACACACACACAGACACACTCAGACACACACACACAGACAGAGACAGATAGACACACACACAAACAGACTCACACACAGACACACTCAGACACACACACACAGACAGAGACAGATAGACACACACACAAACAGACTCACACACAGACACACTCAGACACAGACATACACACACAGACAGACACACTCAGACACAGACATACACACACAGAGACAGATAGACACACACAGACAGACACACACACACAGACACAGACAGATCCACACACACATACAGAGACACACAGACACAGACACACACACAGACAGAGACAGATAGACTCACACACACACAAACAGACACACAGACAGACTCACACACACAGACATACACACAGACACACACAGACAGATCCACAGACAGACAGATCCACACACACACATACAGAGACACACACACACACACAGAGACAGATAGACTCACACACACACAAACAGACACACAGACAGACTCACACACACACATACAGAGACACACACAGACAGACACACACACACAGACAGACACACTCTAAAGACACAGTCACTCTAAAGACACAGAGACACAGTCACACACATACACAGACACAGGCGGACAAACGCACATTCAGTAAAGTGCCCGGGAGTGGGAGGTGGATGGAGAACTCACCGGGAAGAAGGAGCGTCAGAAGCAGGTACAGGGCGACTGGTTTCAGGCGCTGCCAAGCCATTGCTCCCCTCGGACACCCGCCGCAAACTGCAACAAGCTCCGCCGGCGCCGCCAATCCCGTTTCAGTTGAGACGGAGCCGCGATCCGCATCGGCGTGGGAAGCGAAGGCGAAGAGCCCGGGGAGGGGGGGTTCCCTTCCCTCTGTTCCCCGGCGGCTGCCCTGCCGACAGGGACGGACGAGCCCTCCGTCAGCAGCCGGTGGAGCGCCCGCTTAACTCGGACGAGATAAAATCCGTGCAGATGTTCAAAGAGTCTCCAAGGAACTTTCGGTGCGTGGTCTTTTTCCCTCGCTCTGTCCAGACTGGGGGGGCAACGCACCCCCCCCCCCCCCCCGATTCACCGCAGGCTCTTGCCTCTGCCAGCGGCTCGGGGCATGTGAGTGCAGCGGGGACACCTCCCCATTCCCGGGCTGGAGAGGTCGGGAGGTGGAGACTCTTCAGCGCGGCATCAAAGAGATGCATTTATGACCATCCTCCTTCCTGCTAAGAAACGAGATGCCCTTTTATTGGTTCACAGCTTCCACTCTGAGTGGGTGCGGAGAAGGATCTCAGTCCCAACAAAGTTTTATTGTGATAAATGAGCTATATCTTCAAAGCAGGTTTCCGCGTTGATTAGGGAAGACCTTGTCTTAAACTTGCTCCTTAAGATTCAAGAGTCCTTTATTGTCATGTCATAAAAAACAGGGCAAGATCACACGGAATTTGCTTTGGTCTGCCCGCAGAAATTGCTGGAAGCGCCTCATAGAGTCAGAGAAAGAGTTTCCCCCTGTTACGAGCCCAGGGGACCCCAAAACCCAGCAGCAATAGATATTCACCAAGACAGAGTGACTGAAACAAAAGTGGCTTTTAATTCTCTTGAAACATGAAAATAGGATCAAACTGATCACTAGTGACTTACTTAACCTCACAACCCCCTTCTACTTCTGAGCCCACGTGTATGTAATGTGGGTGTCAGTTCAGAAAAGTTCTTTGATTCACAGTCCAGTCTCACTTCTCATTCCTCCAAGTTCACTGCTTAGACTGTGCAATTTAACTGTGCAATTACTGTGAATAATTTAACATTGATTAAGTTCACCAGGCTTTGCTGCTTGAAAGGTTACTGCTCAGGAAGGTGCTTGTCAGTTTTTAGAGAGAGATTTGTTGTTCCTCTTTATCAGTCATTTCAGTGTCTTACTGGCGAAACTTGTCCCTTCAAGGTTCTCCTCTTTCTTTCAGGTCATCACAGAGTTCCTTTTTGTTTTTCTTTTTCCAAGTGAAACATTAGACAGCCAGTCCTCTCCTCTTGCATGAACCACAAGGGCTTTGACCAGGTTGTCTTCCATATGGGGCTTTCCACAAGCTTGCCAGCTTGTTCTTTTCCAGTCCCAGCTTCTTTTGCTGGCTGTATCGCTGTACAAGTGGTCTCTCTCTCGCTCTCTCTCTCTCTCTCTCTCTCTCTCTTTCTCTCTCTGTCTCTTTCTCTCTCTCCCCCCCTCTCTCTCTCTCTCTCTCTCTCTCTCTCTCTCTCTCTCACACACACACACACACACACACACACACAGATAAAAGCCCATTTGATTCTCTCTGCTTGCAAAACCACATGATCCTCTTACAACAGCTGCAGACAGAAGCGGCTCTGACAAACTCTTTCATCTGTTTCCTTTTGTAAACAATAATTCATTAGTGAAGTCTCTTGAGCACTCTTCAAAGCTCTTGCAAAAGCTGTTGGCCCTCACATGTCTAGCATGGAGCAGAGCTCCAGTACTTCAAATAAGATCTGTTTTAAAATGTTTGTATGTGACCTACTCTAACAAACCTTTCCCAATTTATCTCCCAAAAATATATCTATATACTCTGTCACACCCCAGAGTTACCAAGTATCAGTGGATTTGCCTCCAGCTCCTGCAGCCCCCTCAGCCACACAGAGTCCAGTCCAAACTATCAGCAGCTCCCTGATGGGAACCTCCACATGAACAGGAAACCATCCTGGTTCCAATACCTGGTACCCCCTTCAGCCAGTCTAAAGCCAGTCTCCAGCATTCATTCTGAATAATACATAAAGAATGAAAAAAAAATCTGATCACATACTAAATCATAACCACAATCTTACATTGACATAGCGCCTCAACAATAAACATTTCTCGAGGTGCTGCACAGAAACACACAAAAACTTGGCTAGAGAGTCGGCATCCTAGGAGTATTTTTGAGGGGGAGAGAGGAAGAGAGACGAAAGCAGGATGTCCCAGAAAGATGAGCCTTAGTGGGCGGAGGCAGGTAGGTGGTGGGAGATTAAATAAAATCAGGGTTTGCATTGGAGGGGGCAGATTTGTCTAAATAGGCAGGGGGAACTGTAGAGACAAGGGTGAGACAAGGGTCGAGGTATCGGGAGCCAGTGGATATCTAGTGGAATGGGTGCTGTGCCCATGAGATCTGAGGGGAAAAGGATTGTCTACACAGAGAATGAAATGTAATGAACATTTATCAAGCAACTCAATTGGGATTCCTTGCTTCTCTTTTTGAAGGAGTAGAAAAACCGGCATGGGTCAAAATAGAGTTAGACAAAATAGGAAAGAAATTAGCCAAGGAATTCATATACAAATGGGATTTAAAATTATTTACTGGGGTAAAGAGCCACTATTGTTGAGACATTTGAATATTGTTTGGAATAAGAAAAGACAAATTGGAATAAATCGAAATATATCGCCTTAGAAGCCTTTAATTAAAAATCAGATTATACCTTTACTAAAGGATAATTGATGTTTAACTATCTGGTTCAGTAAGGGTATTAAAAATATCAACATTGTTATGAACCAGGTCAATTAATGTAATTTGAACGATTGATGAATAAATATGGACTACCTACTAATTGAGAGAAAATTTAAGGATAAATTAGAAATGTGATTGCCCATTAAAAGGATAAATTAGAAATGTGATTGCCCATTAAAAGGATAAATTAGAAATGTGATTACCCATTTGTAGTGGGGTGGAAACTCTTATTAGGAGAGGAAATAGAGAAAAAAAAGATTTCTGCAATATATTTTTTATTGCAAAAAGGAACTATTAAATAAGGAGTGCATAAATCCAGACAGAAATGGAAGTTGGATCTGAATATTACAATTGATGAGCAAAGATGGTGAAATCTTTGTCAGGGTAGCATGACTGACACGTTGAATGTAACGTATAGAGTAGTTCAATATAATTTTTTACATCAGTTATATTTGACGCCACAAAAACTTTAATAGAATGAAATCAGATTTATCAGATGAAAGCATTAGGTGTGGTGAAGGGATAAATACTTTTTTTGCATTCAACTTGGTCATGTCCTCAGGGTGGATTTACGAACGTTTTGAGAACAAATTACAGGTATACCATTTCCATTAAACCCAGATTTTTTTATATTGGGAAATATAGAAGGAGCAAGACCCAAACTAAAATTGTCAACATATTGAATTAAATTTTTTAAAATAGCATTGGCAGTGACTTTGAAATCGGACTTCTATATCGATATGCGAAGATGGAATGCAGAAATCCAAAGCTTTAGAGAAAATTACACATTATATATGAAATGAATACCCTATAGTTTTGCAAATTTAGAGCCTGTATACACAAATTTTGCAAATAAATATGTAAAAATGTTCTTTCTGCCTCTTAAGCCTTTTGTTAGCCTTCTCCCTTAAAGCGAAAATATTCATATAAAATCTGTTGAGTTCCACGATACTACATTATTTCTTTCTTTTTTTTATTCTATATATAATTCTTCATATGCACGTATTTAAGAGGGGGAGGGTGGCTGAGGGGTTGGGAGAAGGGGGGAAGGGGAGGGGTTATGAAAACCTTTTAGTTTGAATACTTACTTTATTGTATAATGATTTATTAATTACAGGAAGGGAACATTTTCTAAATAAGATATTCAAAAAAATGTGAAGACCATTTCTTCAGCTCACTCTATTAATGAGAGCGCCAGGAGCAGGGGAATGTTTTATTCCTTGACCTCAGAATTCTGTGTCCAGCATTGCAGATTCAAGGACAGTTTCCTTCCTACAGTTATCAGACTCCTGAATGAACCTCATGAGTAGAATAATGTCGCCTTGGCACTGTTTCAATTGATCTCTGCAACTCTGTTACTCTGCCCTGTGTTTTTAACTGCAATACTATATAATGGGTGACTAGCTGGATTGGTCCCAAAAATCAACTTCCTCACTCCATCTCCCTACGTGTGACTTGAAAATTAACCTGAAAGACTGGATGGCAGTTTTATGCAAGAACGGAACCTGCGTCAATTTCAACCCAGCCGGATGGTATTCAGAACACTGTTATTCTGCCGCAGTCATGTTGCTGTTCACCCACTCATCATTCAGCAATCAATCTCATCAACACTTGGTATCACAATGGCAGAGCTGGTGGAGCCACCTCCTCACAACAGCAGCCACCTGCGTGCTGTCTATGTGGAGTTTGCAAATTCTGTCCGCGACCTCCTGGATCTCCCGAAGGTGCTCCGATTTCCTTTCACAGGTTAAACATGTGTCAGTTGGCTGGTTAATCACCTCAAATATGTAGGTGAGCAGAAGAATTTGCAAATTATTGATGGAAACATGAGGTGAATAAAAAGTGGGATTAATATAGTAAATGGTTTGTCAATTGACAACTAAAGGCCCATGGTCAAGGACTGTCTTTTTATTGCAAGTTGCTTTTTTTTGCACTGTGGTAAATGTGAATATTTATTATCTATCTATCTATCTATCTATCTATCTATCTATCTATCTATCTTATGCATTTGATGCTTTTTAAAATTTAATCCAATTAGTTTACTAATTATAGTTTTTTCTTGACAACTACCTGTTCGACTGCAGCAACTAAGAATTTTGGTGAACATGTACATTGAACAATGTGTATGACAATAAACTCATCATCTTATCTTATCAAGGTTGGTGGTTAAAGGCTTGTTTCTATATTACACCTAGTCCCCGACTTACAATCATAATGGGACTGTAGGACTGGTTGTAACTCGGGTTCGTTGTAAGTCGGGGAATGGGACCTCATGCTTCTGTGGGGAATGGGGACCTCAAATTGCTGTGGGGAGCCTGGACTTCGGGATGCTGCCAGGAGCAGGGACCACTGTATACAGTACTTTTAATACAAAATGTATACTTGTACAGTAGTTTTAATAACAATATTTTTTAAAAAATGTCGGTCGTATGTGTGGGAGGACATAACTCATGGACCACCTGTATAACTTCCATATCATATTATATCTCCATCTCTCTAGAACTAGGAAATAAGAACTCCATTCTCTAAAGCAGTATTGAGGTACATTATTTGGATACATAAGGCACATGGCAAAACTGTTAGAGAATAGCCCAGCTGCTTGGTGCTAGGGATTCTGTTGACCTGATGCCTGGCAGTAGGTATTGGCCAAGGAAAAAAAAAAATTTCTGCTGAAACTCTACACAAAATGTTTATAGACAATCGTTTTGGTGGTGTCACCCAGTGTGGTCTGCACCCCCACATCCCCCTTAATGACACCATCCTTGCATAAGAACAGCTGAACCTGCTCCACCATTCAATAAGACCATGGCTGATCTGGGCATGCACTCAGCTTCACCTACTAGCCTTTTCTCCATAAACCTTAATTCCTCTACAGTGCAAAAATCTATTTAACTCTGTCTTAAAGATATCAAACGAGACAGCCTCAACTGCTTCCTCGGACAGAAAATTCCACAGATTCACTTCTCTCTGGGAGAGGCATATTCTCATTCCCCCCCCACCCCCCATCCTAAATCCACTTCACAAACTTTGAGGCTACGTCTATCCTTATTTAAAAATCCACCATACACAACTGGGGACAGGTGGTCAGTCAGCATCCATGGAGAGAAATGGCCGGACTATGGTTTAGTTTGGGACAAAGGGTCTGTCCACCTCTCGTACTTTCTGTCTGATACTCTATCACTTCTTGTTCCCCCCAAGCTTCTTTTCCCCCTTCCTAGATGTAATATTATCCCCCCACTTCTTGTTTAATTTTAATGAAGAGTCCTGATCTTAGTAGGCCATGGATGCTGCCTGGTGTGTTGAGTTCCTCCAGCAGTTCATTGTTTGTTGAAGGATTTGGTATCTGCGGCGTCTGTGTTTTTCTACAAAGGCAGAAATATTCTGCTGCGGCACAATTCTGAAAAGAGATTCTAAAAATTTAAATGAGCTCAACAAATAAGATTAGTATCAATATGTAACAGTTACATTTAAGTATCGTATAACAGTCGCTCTCATTTAAAAATCAACCCACTATGTTTGGCCCAAAAAACCTGGAGCTTTCCATATATCTCTTGTAAAAGTTGACCCTAGTCTCTCACCTTGGTCCTGGCTGCCCGACCTTCTGACGCCTTGGTTGCAAACTCTTGCCTCAGCTCTGGCCGCTGGGCACATTCTGAGATCACAAAAAGCACTTCGTTTCTATTATACTAGTTTAGTTGTTTTTTTTTTAGTTTTTGTTCAGTAAAACCCCTGGTTTCTCGATTTCAAGTCACTGACAGCCTCAAGCAACCAGCAAAAAAAAATCAAGGAACATTTAAATAAAAAAATTAAAATAAATAAGAATAAAATAATAGGTAAAAGATATGCAAGTCAATGTCCTCTGTGAAGTAACACATAAACGATTTGTAAAGATGGGAGTAAATATTCTGTCAGCGGAGGGCCTTGGCCGGGCTTTGCTTGTAGCAGCTGTTTGAATAAAGTTGAATGAAACAGCGATGATGTCGCCCAGAATTAAGAGCCGGTTGATGCCACTCGCTTAAAGGGGACTCTCTTAAAGTGTCTCCTTATCCCTGCTTAGAAGGAGTCACCCCGGTCATAGGTTTTATTCGCAAACTTGGGTGAGAGGAGTTAATTATTTATAATGTTATTATTCATCTTTTGGTAAGCTCTATGGAGAGGGAGGAACTCAGAGATGCAGAGATGGTTCAATTTTTTCAAAGAATGTGACTGAAAATAAAGTAAAATACTATAATGTTTATGTATTCATGTAAGTGACATTTGTTCAGTGTAAGTTCAGTCTAATATTTTCGTCTTGTTTATTCTTAATGCAGATGTATTAGTTCGGCATTGTCAGAGTAAGTTTCAAGCAACCGGAAAATACACTTAACCGGCATCCTCTTGATACCAGGGATTTTACAGTTAAAACAAAATTAGGCATACAGCATGGTAGCAGGCTATTTCGGCCTACGAGCCCGTTATGCCCAATTACTCCCAATAAACGTACACCCTGGTACGTTGCGAACTGTAGGAGGAAACCGAAGTCCCCAGGGAAAACACGCACAGACATGGGGAGATTGTGCAAAGTCCTTACAGACAGCGCAGGATTTGAACCCCGGTCCCGATTGCTGGCGCAGTAAAGGTGTTACGCTAACCGCTACGCCAACTGTGGAGCCCAATTAAAAGAAAGCAGAGAGATTTACTGTACTTACGTTTTTTTTACCAAGTACCCATTCAGCTGTAACATGTAAGAATTTTGTTCCATATAAACATGATACAATGTATGTGAAAATATTATCATAATTTCAGGGCTAATTTGCAGCTCATATCCACAAATGTTTTAATATATCCTTCAGCAAGAGACCACCACACAAGTGGGAAGGAACAAGCTCAATCAATTCTGCCACATCTACCATGGGGGCGATGAATCTGCTCAAATATAAAGTGGACAACCCTTAAGTACACTCTAGCCAACTCCTTTTCCCTGTAACAATGGGCATGGATGGCATGGTTAGCAACGTTATTACAGTATCAGCGATGTGGGTTCGAATTCAGCAACTCTCTGTAAGGAGTTCCTACATTCTCCCTGTGTCTTCATGAGTTTAATTTAAATTTAAATTTAGATAAATTTTATGATTCCAAAATCATATCTTTTGTTTAACTCAGTTTTCCTACATGATGCTCCATTCCTCATTGATTATGTCAAGTATTTTCAAATATGGCTTGGAAAATTGGCACAGGAAGGGGTGCCTCCCAACACCAACTTCCAGCATTCAATCCTGACCTCCGGTGCACCTTCTCCCTCTCTCAGCATGGGTTTTCTCTGGCTGCCCCAGATTTCTCCGACAACCCAAAAATGTGAAGGCTTGTAAATTAATTGGGCAGGTGTAAGTTGCCAGTAGTCAACTTATGACCAATGGAGTCTGGATGGGGCATGATCAGAATGTGTGGACACTAAGATGGGTCCTGCAAACAGGCTGTTGGTGACTTGCTGTTGAAGGCTGCTGGAGAACGGCTCATAGGAACCGGGTTTCGAGAAGGTGCTGAGAGCAAAAGCTCTCTTGAAGAGCCCCCGCCGCTGAAGGCTTCCTGATCGTATCGGAAAGTTAGGGCCTAGATCAGGTTGCCAGGGGTTTGAACTGCAGCTGTAGGGGCTGCTGGAGGGCTGGAGGCAAATCCATCGACACTCTCGCTTTTCCTTCTCTAATTGTTGGGGGCTCCAGGCAATCCTCATGGCGACTCTTTGTTTGCCTTACAGAAGACAAAAGATGAAATATATTGTGTATATTTTTATGTGTTATTATGTGACAACAAAAGGAATCTTGGACCTTGGGTCTGTGTAGAATGGATTAGTATAGTATAGTATAGATGGATAGTGCACATTTGAAGGGTCACACAGCTTGTTTGCATTCTGCATTTCTCAGTTAGGGTCAACAAAATTTGCCGTTACGTGGGCAGTCTAAAAAGGAAAGCGCAGGAATTTTTAGTCAATTCCTTCACTGCGATTTATCCTGCAGGACCCCTACGACTTTTCAGGGGAAAAAGCACCACAAAACGCATGAATTTGACGCCCAGCTGATGACTCAGGCCACGTTGCTCCACGTAAAAGCACCGGGACTAACGTGCACAGGAACTTAAGGCGTGCAGTGTAAACGACAAGGTGAGTAATTATGTTAAAAATTTCCGAGGTTTTTCCGATATTGCTGTCTAAAAAAGCACTAATGATTAGATGACAACTAATTGAAATTCCTCTTTTGATCATTTAACTGAAAATGACCTGTGGAATTGCAGAGGGAAGAGAGAGGAGCAAATTGATTCTTATCAAAGTAATGGGAACTTGTTTGATAAATCATGCATAACCATGGTATAGATTGAAAGTTCCCTCAGTTACTCAATGAATTGACCATTTCAAGATACCTTCTTCTCCTCTGTTGACATCTTAATATTAACAACATTTTACTTCAACTGCAAACTCCAGGCAGTGTTTGCCAGTTGAAATAAACAATCCAGAAATTGATAGGTTATTAATATTTGAAAGAACATTTTATATTTATGTTTTAGACATATTCCAAATACTCTGTCTCATTTAATTAAAAACTTTAGGATTCACAATGTTCTTTTTAATTAAGACAGCTTGGATATCTTCTCAGAACTCAGTAATTGTCCAAGATTCAAACTATATTAGAAATAAGTATAATGATCTTTTTTCTTGCTTGAATGATTTAACTGAAAATGAAGACCTGATGGCTCCCTCCTGCTTCTATTATCCTTATTCCCCAAGGACATTAACACACTGGACGCAAACAAGAAAAATCTGCAGATGCTGGGGTCTTGTGGAGGAGAAATTCAGCAGGTCACACTCCATCCATAGGAAGCAAAAGGCAGTTGACTTTTTGAGCCCGAGTCCTTCGTTCAGCATCAAATGAACTGATTTTTAGTTATAAAAAAAATAATGGTTAATGTCACTGATATCAGTTCTTGGTTCCAGAATTAAGCAGATTTAAATTTCTGCTTGCCTTGCTGGGTGTCACTCATTCTCGAAACTGTATTGTAATGACTAGGCCTCTCTTCCCAACATCCCATCTCATCTCTCTAAATGTAAATCTTCGTATCAAATAGACTGCCAGCACAAAGTAGTGTTATCTGCGTTAAAAAGGCAACAAGAAGTGGGCAGGAATGTTATTTTCATAAATTGTCAGCCAAACTGAACGAAGGTTACGGAATATGTTAGTGACCCCACAAAGAGAAATTATCACAGCTCTGCGACCTGATGCGTTCTTCAACACAGCTGCAGAAGATCTGTATGGCAGATTTGCAGTTGCTTGAAGTGAGAAATAGTTCTTGTCCCGTTGTTTCCATCCATCTAATGAATTACAAGTCAGAATGGAGTATGTGATTATTATTTTTATGTTTAAGGCCGTATGGGACACCTCTAATGAAGATAATGTTGGTGACTACGTGGAATGTAGAAAAATAAACTGAGGGAAGAGAGTCACATTATTTGTAAGTTCAGCAATAGTAAATTTTGTCTTGGACCAAAGTGAATCTGTGTGAATTATGGCGCATTGCGCAAAGTCAGGTTTATGCGATGTGTGAGTGACTAAAAACACACTCAAGCTTCACTCGAACACCTCTAAACTTCATCAAAGAAAATGGAGCAAACAGGAGAGTTTATGAAACGCTAAACTTTTTTCTGGTCTCGTTATTTTTAATAAAGTTTAGGTCATTAATTTCACCCTGCCATTTTATCATGGCCGATTTTATCCCTGGCTTAGTGGGCAGGTTAAAATATGTACACGGTTGGTGTAGGGGGGGTGGCCCAGTTAGTACAATGCCTTTACAGTGCCAGTGATCGGGACTGGACTGGTGTTCGAATCCCACGCTGTCTGAAAGGTGTTTGTATGTTCTCCCCGTGTCTGCGTGGGTTTTCTCCGGGGGCTCCAGTCAAAATGTACCGGGGTCGTAGGTTATGTGTAAATTAGGCAACATGGACTCGTAGGCCGAAATGGCCTAAAATTATCAATTTTAAAAAATTGTATCAAATATAGATTCCACAAATGTAGGTTAAAGTCACTCTGTAATTTTGATTTTTTTTTACTGTTTAAAGCAGTATATTTTCTATATTGAGGTAACCAAAGGATAAGGGCCAGGGCAGTTTTTTTTCCTACTGATATCAGACCCTTGAATGAAATACAAAGTAGTAAAATGATCTTAGTTAAAGTTCTGGTCTCCTTATTTGAGGAAGGATGTACTGGCTTTGGAGATGGTACAGAGGAGATTCACCAGGTGGATTCTAGAGATGAAGGGGTTGGCCTATGAGGAGAGATTGAGTTGTCTGGGACTGTACTCACTGAAATTTAGAAGAATGAATGGGGATCTTACAGAAATTTATAAAATTATGAAAGGCATAGATAAGATGGAGGTAGGTAAGTTGTTTCCATTGATGAGGGAGACAAGAACCAGGGGACATAGCCTCAAGATTCAGGGAAGTAGATTTAGGATGTAGATGAGAAGGATCTGCTTTTCTCAGAAGGTGATGATTCTGTGGAATTCACTGCCTATTGAAGAAATTTAGGCTACCTCAGTAAATATATTTAAGAAAAGCTTGGATAGATTTTTACATAGTGGAAGAATTAAGGGATATGGGGAAGGTGGAGATGAGCCTATTATCAGATCAGCCATGATCTCATTTAAAAGTAGAGCAGGCTTGATGGGCTGAATGGCTGACACCTGCTCCTATTTCTTATGTTCTCATGTTGCCTTTGCTCCATACTAACTGATCTCTCTCTGTGACTTGCATTTTGTACATTTGCACTGTGTCTTAAATTTAGACATATAGTATTTTGGCCCATGAGTCCATGCCTCCCAATTTACACCCAATTGACTTACCCCCCTGGTACGTTTTGAACAGTGGGAGGAAACTGAAGCCCACAAGGAAAACCCATGCAGACGCAAGGAAAACATATAAACTCCTTACAGACAGCATGGGATTCAAATGCCGGTCCCGATTGCTGGCGCTGTGCTAACCGCTATGCAAACCGTGCCAATTTGTGCTATGTATGAGACGTCTGCTGGTCTGCTCACAAAACAACTTCTATCACTGTATCTTGGTACATGTGCCAATAAGCATGAAGTTGAAAAGGAGATGACATTATTTACTATTGAATATTTATTTTCTGTATTGCACAGTTTGTTTGCATTTCCTTCTTGATATATTTCTCTCTTTTGTGTACATATATTTTCTTGAGTACAGTTTTTTTTGCACTTCCGATAAGTAGAAATTCTGTCTGGAACACAGGTGAAAGAATCTCATGGTTGTATGTGACAATAAATCTGAACTTTGAACTTTGAAATGATCGGCCATGATTTTCATTGATGTTGGACCAGACTCAAAGGACTATTAGCTGTACTCCATATCTCAGTTCTCATAATCTGAAATGAATATCTTTATGACATCAGACACTAGATTAATAATTGTATGTTTTCTCAGTAACAGATTTCTGCCTGAAACGTAGACTGACCATTTCTATTTCTACCATGAATGCTGCCTGTCCCATTGAGACCTTCTAGTCACTTTATTTACTCAATTTCATGTTTTCTGCAACTATTGTGTTCACATTTCACTATATTGCAATGAAAGAACAGGAATTGGCTGTGAAGTGAGTCTTTATTCCTTGGAGCATAGAAAGTTGTGGGGGTTTTAAGATTTATGAGAGAGTTAGAGAGAGTTGATGTGGATAGGCTTTTTCCGTTGAGGTTAGGAGAGATTGAAACAAGAGGGTTATGAGTTAAGAGTTAAGGGGCAAATGTTTACAAGTAAAATGAGGGGGATCTTCTTCACTCAGAGAGTAGTGGCTGTGTGGAATGAGCCTTTGGGAGAAGTAGTGGCAGCAGGGTCCATTTTGTAATTTAAGGAAAAATTGGATAGGTACATGGATGGGAGGGGAATGGAGGGTTATGGGCAAGGTGCAGGTAGGTGGGACTAGAGGAGAGTACTTGGTTCGGTGCAGACTAGAAGGGCTGAGATGGCCTGTTTCCGTGATGCAATTGTTATATGGTTAAGTAGAATGTGATTCTTTTTCCATTTATTTTCCTGAATTTTCTCCTCACTTGCATGAAGGCCTTGAACCTTTGCTTGCATGAAGGCCTTGAACCTTTGCTTGCATGAAGGCCTTGAACCTTTGCTTGCATGAAGGCCTTGAACCTTTGCTTGCATGAAGGCCTTGAACCTTTGCTTGCATGAAGGCCTTGAACCTTTGCTTGCATGAAGGCCTTGAACCTTTGCTTGCATGAAGGCCTTGAACCTTTGCTTGCATGAAGGCCTTGAACCTTTGCTTGCATGAAGGCCTTGAACCTTTGATTGCATGAAGGCCTTGAACCTTTGCTTGCATGAAGGCCTTGAACCTTTGCTTGCATGAAGGCCTTGAACCTTTGCTTGCATGAAGGCCTTGAACCTTTGCTTGCATGAAGGCCTTGAACCTTTGCTTGCATGAAGGCCTTGAACCTTTGCTTGACTGCTGAATCAATATTGCCAGTCTTGACTCGGCTTCTCTCTGCTGCCTTCATGGCTCTCAGACAGTAAATTCAGATTTATTGTCAAAGTACATACATAACATTACATATAACTTGAGGTTCTTTTTCCTGTGGGTCAGATTTCCACTATTAATAGTGCAAAAAAAAACTGTACTCATTGTACACAAATAAAGAAATGTCAACAAACTGTGCAACACAGAGAGAAAAAAAATCCATAAAGTGCATAAGTAAGAGTCCTTAAATGTCCCTGATTGAGTTTGTTGTTGTGGAGTCTGATGGCGAAGGGGTAGCAGCTGTTCCTGAACCTGCTGGTGCAAGCCTTGTGGCACCTAGACCTCTTTCCTGATGGCAGCAGCGAGAATAAAACGTGTCTAGGTGATATTGAACCTTGAGGATTGCTGCTGCTCTCTGACGGCAGTGGGGAGGGTTTTGCCTGTGATGCCCTGGGCTCTGTCCACTATCTTTTGGAGAGTTTTACACCCAGGGGTATTGGTGTTCCCATACAAGACCGTGATGCAGTCGGTCAGCAGACTTTCCACCACAGATCTGTAGAAATAAGCCAATATTTTTGATGTCATCCCAAACCTCTGAAAACTCCCAAGGAAGTAGAGGCCCTGACGTGGTTTCTTCATGATATCATAAGTGTGCTGGATCCAGGAAAGAACCCTAATTTTCAGTTGCCAATCCCTTTGTAGGCTCAATCATCTCAGTGTTCTCCAATTGTAGAGAGATGCAGTAGAAGTGCTTGCAGATAGGAGAAATTGGACTAGAAGTGTTTGCAGATAGGAGAGATTGGACTAGAATTGATCAAAGCACACCATTATGGCCTCTAGAATCATGGGCAATAAAAATATCAGGAGACTTAGGACAGGATACTAGTAAACTTTGGGCTGAATTGTACCTACTAACCTAACCTGCCCCCTGTGCTCCCTTATTAACAGGATGGGTTCTATCTTCCTGGGGGCGATCTCTGATACCAGAGAGCTGTAACGATGACTAGGTCTCAGCTGTACCAAGGGCTTGCCAAGTATAGCCTGGCAACCACTGATTGTTAAAAGATCTTTCATAATCAGAGCTGCTTATAAAGAATGAGACGAATAAATGACCATCATTTGCATCCATTTGTACTGAGTATGGAGAAGAGTGGCAGGGACTGCAACATTTGGCCCTAGGTGCATTTTGGGGCAGTAAACGTTGATCTGTTCCCAATTGCTGCCAGTTGTCTTGATTCTGCCCAATGTTTTGTGGAACTTAGGAATTGTCTTCCAAATATGGCAATGGAAGCAGAATCCACAGGATCATTCCTGATTATGTAGAACAAATGGCAAAGAGGAAAGAGGCAAAGAGATTTAATTTAGACATACAGCACGGTAACTGGCCCTTGTGGCCCATGAGTCCGTTACGGCCAATTACACGCAATGGACCTACAACCCCAGTACATTTTTGAACAGTGGGAATATAAAGAAACCCAAACACTCATGGGGAGAACGCACAAACTCCTTTCAGACAGCGATGGATTCAAATTCCGGTTGCTGTAAAAGTGTTGTGCTAACCATTACGGTAACTGTGCCACCTTCTTTGATTAAGAACTAATTGCTTGCAGTGATCTGGTTGGGATGAGCAGGATTCCTCTGTGTTTTATTCCACGTGCCTTTACCAGAGCCATGTTTTCTTCCATGCTCCCTCATCCACAGTGCTTCTTTGGATGTATTCCCTCTACTAACACTTACATTCTACTGCATGTGCTTTCTCTGTGATGGACCTCGTTTTCCAAATGTCATTAGAACAAATGCACAGGAACCGGCCCTTCAGCCCACGTGTCTCTGCTAAACATTATCTTTACTTCCTATGGAAGCTGCGAGACCTGTTGAGTTTCTCCAGCATTTCTGTGTTTTACAATATAAATTCTGCTGCTTGCACCTGAAAGATATCCATCCATCCACTTCATATTCATGTGTCTATCTAGAAGCCTCTCAAGTGTATTGTGTTTCACCACCATTCCTGGCAGCCCATTCCTGGTATCGACCACCCTCTGTGTAAAATATTTTTTCCTGTACATGTTTGTTAAATCCTCTTCCCCTCAACTTAAACACCTAACCTGGGGGAAAGATTCTGAATGTCCACTCCATCAATGCTTCTCGTGATTATGTACACCTCCTCCTCTCAGCCTCCAACGCTCCAGGGAAAACCAACCAAGTTTGTCCAGTCCCTCCCCATAACTCATACCCTAAAAATCCAGCCAAACCTCCCTGTACCTTTTCCGAAACCTCCGCGCACTCCCATAATGGGGGCGACCAACTTTTATCTTTTTCAACTGCTCATGTCAATTTTCACCTTTAAAAGTCTCAACATTTCTGACCACGCTGTTGGTAATCTCTGCTCATTCTTTTGTTGATCCTCAGTGAATTTAGAATTTTTATTTTGTTGAAGCTGTGGATTTTATGCCTTCGCCCCCCCCCACCCCGCCCCCCCCCCCCCCCCACTGCCACCTCTCCTCTTTTCAATAGTCGTTTTGTAACATATCTCTTTGGTTAACTCTTCTAGCGTCTCTTTATGTGGTTCTGAGTCAGATTTTGACTGCCAATTCTTCTATGAAATATCTCCTGGTGTATATGGGACTCTGGAAATAATTTAAATCAACATTATTTGTGTTATTATAGGTCTTCTATTCACGAACTTATTCCTTTGAATCACTGTTGCCAAATCTAGTTTTGTACTGAGATGAGGTGTTTTTTTTTTGATGTTACTCTGAATTGTTAATTAAACTTAAAATTATATAAAAGTATTTTACATGTAATTACTCAACTGCTCCCAGCATTTTGCAAACAGGAGAGGAGTTTCAAATAACTCTCTCCATTGCTGCCAGTGTGTGACAGAAAGTTTGTGGTTACACTAGGGGGAGCTGTTCCTGAACTGGCCACTTTAGATCAGCAGTTCGACTCACAATTTGACTGAAAGGACGTTGAAAGTTTGGGCACCTCCATTTAGGAGGTACCAATTCAGAAGGGGGAATGGGCTTTCAGGGGTGAACAATTTAGGAAACCAGTTGAACATATTCTTTTCAGGACCAGTGTGCTAAAAAAAATAATAATTCCAAGCAGCCATGTGATACACTGAAGAATTTAGGCCGAGGGAGATTTGGTATCTGCAGGAGTAGTTGCTATTAAATGTTATATTTAAAGCACAACTAACTGTTCAGACACATATTTTATGCAAAACTGTGTAACATTTTTGTGTCTGAAGAGGTGGTGGATGAAGATACTCCATTTAGAACCATTTAGACGTGGTTGAATCGGCTGCAGATTTAATGTGATAGGTGGAATCTGTGTAGAGGGACAGCATGGACGAGATGGGCCTATGATTTCATAAGTAGTGATAAAGCAGAGGTGAATGGTAATTGAATGAAATTGCTGTTCTCTGATCATTCTTTTGTTGATCCTCAGTGAACGTGGGATTTTTATTATGTTGAAGCTGTGGATTTTTTGCCTTAACCCCCTCTCAATATTCTCCTCTCCTCTTTAATAACCTACCTCTTTAGTAACTTACCTCTTTGCTCTTCTGGCATCTCTTTATATGATAATGAGTCAGATTTTAACAGGCAAATCTTCGATGAAATATCTCCTGGTGTGCACTCTGGAAGCTATTTAAATCAATATTGTTGCTGTTATAGGAAAAGACGAGATGGACTGATTGGCCCTAGTTCTGCTCCTATATCTTGTGGCTACTATACAAGACCCAATTGTTACTGAAATATTTTGCTTGAGAAAGATTGGCATTGGCCCATTTCCTTTGGAGTTATGAAACCATGCACATAACGAGTCAATTAGGTACGATTAAATCAGTGGTTTTCAAACTTTTTCTTTCTATCCACATACCACCTTATTAATCACAGAGCACCTATTGGCATAGGGATTACTTAAAGTGGAAATAAAAAGGTTGAAAACTGTGGAGATAAGTATATACTGTTCTGTGCTGTCCTGTGTATAAGTGGCTGGCCTGCCCACTGATGACTCAATCCCCCTATGACCTGGCCATAAAGGTTGACCTCCCTCCCACTTCCATTTATTCGAGCACATGGAGTTGGGCCAGCTGAAATCTAACGTGTATTAAAGCCTGTCGTTCCACATTCAGCCTTTGGAGTCATTGATGGTGCGGATCAAGAACCACTGGTCCAGGGGCAGTTGAAAAGAGAGTCTTTTAAGCAAGCATTGAATGGAGGGATAGGGACCACATGCAGGCAGATATGCAGTTTAATTTGGCATCACAGGCAGTACAGATACGATGGGCCAAAGGGCCTGCTTCTGTCCCATACTGCTATATGTTCTATACTTTTTTTTAATAACAAACCTCCGCACTTATAATGAAAATTTGGTGCCCATAGCCTCCCACCAGTGAGGCACAGAGGAGGTAATTACATTGAATGGAGTTGAGATAGATACTTTCCAAATGAAATATTACCACACATGTTTTATAGTGGAAACATAAAACAGACTTAGAAGATATAATTTTAGAATTCACTACATTACTGTTAGAATGATTTACATTGTCTATTGCCTGATAATTTCCTGGAAGTGTCATGGCCAATATCTTGCAGGTATTTGTTTCTAGATCGATATCACAAAATGCCAAGTATTCTGGCCAAGACCATCCTTATACTTGTGAGTTCCTGCGGAATACAAATCACAGCTGAATATCAAACTGCGATCAAACTTCAAAACAGTTATTTGGCCCTGAAATGCTTTGAGACTTACTGGAGGTCAAAAACAAATTCTTCTTTTGTTCGTAACAGACTGTTTTGGCCACTGCCCAATACCACGGCCCAGAGGGTTAATTATAATAGACCTTGTTATGTTCCAGGTGCTATATGTTATTAGGTGCTGCGCACACATTTCCAGATTGAGACGGTCCTTGTCACATGAAGGAGTTATATGCCGTGTGAGTGTTGTATTGCTCATAGGAACCTTTATAATAAGTGTGAGGAAATCCATTGCACTGGGACAGGCCTGTTGTAAGGAGAGGAGAATGTTATTGTCCTTTGTGATGAAGATAAATTTCCGCTATTTGAATGACAACCTATTACAAAGCTGATTAGTCCTTTACCCCAGTCTGTGCTGTGCATGTTCCAAGGCTGTAAGGATCACCCTTCTTCCACTAACTATGGGCAGCATGGTTGACGTAACGGTTAGTGCAACGTCATTAAAGCACCAGCGAGCCGGGTTTGAAACCGGCGCTGTCTTTAAGGAGTTCGTAAGTTCTCCCCTTGTCTGCGTGGGATTCTATCGGGTGCTTCGGTTTCCTCCCAGCCTTCAAAACATACCAGGGGTGTAGGCAATTGGGGGTAAGTGTGCTGCACGAGCTCGTGGGCCAAGAGGGCCTGTTACCATGTTGTATGTATGGGTAAATGTCTAAATTTTGTTGGATGGTAGTCCAGTGTGCTCACCCATAAATAATAGATTCACAAAGAGGATACTGCCTATTAATATTGCGATGCCCCACACTAAGCTCCATGTTTTTGGAAAATGGAACGGAAGGATTTGTAAAAAATAATACTTTGACAATGTTTAGTGAACCTGAAATTTGGTAAAGTTTAACATGATGCGACATTTTCAAGGCAAACCAAGTCTTTGAGACTTTTATTTTTCAATAATATTCCAGGTTGGTCTGTAACATTAATAGTAATGATAACTTTATCAAATCCTGCCAAGGACTGGTTTCCTTGATATGCACAAGGTCAGTGCAACATTCTGCAGTAAAAAACAAGGTGACGAACAACTGAGATTGGGCAGTAAAGTGTCACTTTACTATGACCTGAGCGTAAAACCCTGCAAAAGTTAGTGGATACAGCCTAGGACATAACAGGCAAAATGTTCCCCACCACTGAGAACATCTACAGGGAGCACTGCGTCAGAGAGCAGCAGCCAATCATCCAGGATCCACACCACCCAGCACAAGCTTCATTCTTGCTGCTACCATCAGGAAAGAGGTATGGATGCCACACGGCTCACACCACCAGGTTCAGGAACAGCTGTTCCCCCTCCACCATCAGACTCCTCAACAACAAACTCAATCAGGGACTCATTTGAGGACTCTTTCATTTGCACTTTATTGATTTTTGCAGAGTCAGTTTGTTTACATTTCTTCACATGTTTACATGATTACATTTAGTACAATTTTCCTTTGCTCTACCAATAAGTGGCAATTCAGCCTCGCCCACAGGTGGAAAAGAATCTCAGGGATGTATGAGATATCGTGCATCTACTCTGACAATAAATCTGAATCTGAATAAAAAAATCTTAATCCATCCTAAATGAACCTCAGCATGGACAGCTGCACTCCCATGCCCCAGCTTGTCCCAAATTCTGGAACCTTTGTTTGGATATGTGTTCTTTCTCAACTTTCTTTCCACTGACCCATTTTTGTGTTGGTTTAATATTTTCACTCCAGACATTTGAAGTCGCTGGAATTTCTAGTACCAGAACATATGCACCAACAGGCAGTTCTTCCCCACAGTCATCATGCTCCTGATTGAACCCCAAGGCAGGGCTCTCATGCTGTCATTTATATTTAAATTAAATTAGACCCCTAACACTGTAACAGGCCCTTATGGCCATAATTACACCTAATTCACCTACAACCCCAGTACATTTTGAATGGTGGAAGGAAACTAGAGGACTTGGAGGTATGGAGAGAATGTACAAATTTCTTACAGACAGCACGGGATTTGAACCCCTGGCCCTGTAATAGTGCTACGCTATTACAGTACTAACTGTGCCGTCCCCGTGCCTGGTACTAACTGTGCCGTCCCCGTGCCTGATACTAACTGTGCTGTCCCTGTGCCTGGTACTAACTGTGCCGTCCCCGTGCCTGGTACTAACTGTGCTGTCCCCGTGCCTGGTACTAATTGATCAGTCTTTTCTATATTCTGTAAATTTTGCAGTTTACGTGGTTGTGTGAATGTTAGAGATAGCCCGTGACACCACTCGCAGAAGAACCCTTCTCATGGCACCAGGTACCATGTGACAAATAACCTTAAACTTGAACCATGTTAAACCATGCTAAACGTCCAGCAACCTGCCACTTGTCTGGACTTAAATCACTCCCAGCATTGATTCATTGTTTCAAATGGCATTTCTCACACTTGCCCCATCAGGGTTCTCCAGATGATAAACTCTTTCTTTCAGGTCACCACAGAGTTCCTTTTTTGTTTCTTTTATTTCAAGTGAAACATTAGGCATCCAGTCCACTCCTCTTTTATGAACCACAAGGGCTTTGATGAGGCCGAACTGAGCACCCACAACCCATTTTAAATTATTTACATTTAGTTCCTAATATATCAGCAGTAGTTTCCTTATGTGATGATGGCACAGTTAGCAGTTAGGGGGTGAGTGGAAATTGGAGGCTGACATTAATGCCGTCTGGTTGCAGAATGGTATGATAGAAGTTATGAGTAGTCTCAACCTGGCAGTACATGAGGCCATGGACTGACATGTCAGAGTGACAATGGGATGTGGAATTGAAATGGCTGGCTACTTGGAGGCCTCCTGTAGATCGGGGAGCCTGGACATAGATTGGGAGATTGTTTCGTTGAGCGCTTTCACTCTATCTCCTGCAAAAGCAAGGACCTCCTTGCCAGTAACCCCCTCCCCATTCTTGTTTATGCTTCTCCTCCCCGGTTTCCCTCATCCCTCTAATTTTTTCCTTTCCTTCTTTTTTCCATGTCCATCACCCACACCCTTCCCCATCTCCCCATCTCCTTTGGTTCTTTTCTCCAGTCAGAGAGTATCTTTCTCAGGCCTCTGTCTCTTCTTTTCAGCTCTCAGCATCTTTCTCTTCTTTACCTCACACCTGTATCTACCTATCAGCTTCAAGACTGTGCTCCCCTCTTCCCCTCTTATCCAGGCGTCCTTTCAACTTTTGGCATTCCCGATGAACGGGTGAGGCTCGAAACGCCAACTGCCTCTTGCTTCCCATGGATGTTGCATGACCTGCTGAATTCTGCTAGCACTTCAGTGCATTGTTCTAGCCCTCCAATGTCTGCAGACTCCTTGTTTACTTTACCCATATAAATTGGTCCCATAAACGTCTTCTGCAAATCTCATTCCTCGTGCGTGGCACCCAGAATTGGATCCAGTTTGAGCGTAAAGGGTGTTGGTGAAGGTTGATCATAACCTCCAAGCTCAATGCCCTGCCCCTTTCAAAAATATTTTAACATATACCACCAGATCCCTTTGTGCCTTTCATCTTTTTTTTATTTCCTTGTTATTGAAAATTCAGAGAACAATCAATAGGAAAACATTTGTTTCCTTTTATAAAACATTCATTTATCTATTTTTATATTAAATTTTGAACAATGTATCTGAACTTTGTACATAACAAAGCACAGGATGTCAAGCCTGATTCCAGAATTTTTAACATATACTTTTGTTTTTGCTGGCCAGTTAAGTCACGAATGCTGCTGCTCTCTACCCTACATAGTACTGAGCTACTGTTGCACAGATCCAATAACATCATCAGACTCATCTGAAGCTACAACTATAGACAGGCCATGAATATAAGCGACACTTTCCTCCTGAGGCTAGGATTTTCAGCAAACATTCCCTCAGTTATCCTCGACCAGTAGTACTTAATCTTTATCGGTCCAAGGCCCACCTAACTTCCAGCCTAACATGCCATGGCCACTGGTGGCAATAACTGGGCAATATTTTCAAGTCAAAGCTCTGTAAGAAATATTGCTTTATTTAATTTAAAGTATTTTATTTATGTTTTTATTATTGTGTTTCAAACAGTGTTGCCAAAGCGTAATTCCGCTATTTCGCAGCCCATCCGTTTTAATTTAATTAGTCACATGTTTAGTTGTTTTTTTTCATGATTTATCTGTGTTTTAACTACAAATATATAGTACAGTAAATTTCTGATTATCTGAAACGCTCGGGACAGGGGCATGTATCAATTAACTGCATTTTTTTGGGTAACTGAGATAACAGTCCTATAGCGTCAGCAGAATACTTGTATTGGCCGTCGCCGATCCACACCACTGACGCTGATCCTGGCTGGCAGCCCGAGGTCCCCGCTCCTGCCTGGGAGGTTGCTCTCCTCGATGACGCCAAAACAGTGGAAAATCAAGGAGAGTCGACATCATTGATGGGGGGTGGGGTGGTTTACAAGCCCTGAGGACCCCAAAACCCAGCAGCAATAGATGTTCACCAAGACAAATGGTTACTTAAATAAAAGTTGCTTTTAATTATCTTTAAACATGAAAACAGGATCAAACTTTCTGATCACTATTAACTTAACTAACCTAACTTAACCCCCTTCTAATTCTAAGCACATGTGTATGTAATGTGTGTGTAAGTTTAGAAAAATACTTTAATTCATAGTCCAGTGTCCCTTCTCATTCCTCCAAGTTCACTGGTTGCAGGCAATTCTTCGACTGTGCACAGAATTTAACATTTATAAAGTTCACAAGGCTTTGATGCTTGAAAGGTGAACGGTTACCACACAGGAAGGTTGTTGTCGGTTTTCAGAGAGAGATTTGTTGTTTGCTAGACACCCACAACTGATTCCTTTTTAATCAGCCCCTTCAGTGTCTTGCCGAAGAAAGTTGTCCCATCAGGGTTTTCCAGATGATAACCTCTTTCTTTCAGGTCACCACAGAGTTCCTTTGTTGTTTCTCTTATTTCAAGCGAAACATTAGGCAGCTAGTCCTCTCCTCTTTTATGAACCACAGGGCTTTGACCAGGCTGAACTAAGCTCTCACAACTTGTCTTCAAAATGGTGGGGGGGGGGGAATATTTCCATCTGGTCCTGTTCCAGTCCCAGCTGTTGTTGCTGACTGTAAAACCACAGAACTGATCTCTCTCTCTCTCTCTCTCTCTCTCTCTCTCTCTCTCTCTCTCTCTCTCTCTCTCTCTCTCCTCAATCAGAGAAAAGCAAAACTAAGAACAGCAAGCAGCACTCCCAGACAGCCTGTGGCTCAGAACCTACTCCTCCGAGTTCTTTCATCTGTTGCTTTTCCAAACAAAGTGAAGCCCTCCCCAAATCTTTTGTAAAGTCTCTGGGAGCCAGCCTGTCTGGCTTGAGCAGAGCCCCAGTATTTTAAATAAGACCTGTTTTAAAGTGTTTACATGTGACCAACATTAAAAAACCTGCCCTAATATATCTCACAAAATCATATAAGGCCAGCATAATCTGTCACAGAGGTGGGGGGGGGGTAGAATTTGTGGGTCATGCCCTCCCAATTGCATTATCATGCCCCCATACCTGCCTGGTCCGACGCTGTTGCCGCCGCCGCCACCCTCGACCCTGATCCGATGCTGCCGCTGCCAATATTTATCGACATAACAGGCTTTTATTATTATTTTTTGTCTCAAAAAAGAATCCATTTACGAATGTCTAAATAGGATTATATCCAAAAATGAATAATTTCTGAAGAAAATTAATATCCAAATCATGGTATGTAATAACATAAGAAAACACTAATTTTATTGCAATTTACAAAGGGTTCATCTTCTGAATAATTTAATTTTAATTTATTTCTATAGTGTTGGAATATTTCCTTGAACATTAAAGGTTATTCATTTGCTTGCAATTGTCAAGTAAGCTTGTTACATATCCTCTACAGTCATGTCATCCCATCCAGGGTAAATCTTCGATGATAATTTTTGCAAAAATAATTTATATTCAATCTTCGAGGAGAAATATATCATGTGACTATAAACAGGAGCCTCTTGAGTCTGAAGTGAAGGACAAGAAGCCGTAAGAAGAGAGAAAGCACAAACTTCTGAATCAGTCCGAATCTGTCTGGTGTGGAGGTCTGGTTGGAACTGCCACTGAGTGCTGAGCGCCAACCCATTTATATTGAGAAACAGCTAGATGAACTCACTGACCTCAGTGGTGGATTGCTCACCATCCCACCCAAGGTCACTCAGGAGGACCGGGACATGACCTCAGACCCACCTGACCTCAGTGGGTTGGGAAGTTTCAGTGGCATACGTGGTGTCCTGCCTGGCTGCATCACAGTGTGGTACAGTTGTTGCAGAGAAATGGATCAGAGGTCAATCCACAGGACCGTAAGAGTGGCAGAGAAGATCTGTTCCCCCTCCCTCACCCCACCCATTGAAGTGATCTACTGACATTCTTGTCTGAAGAGGGGCACGGAAAATTATTCCGCCCTGCACTCAGCTTCTTTTAGCTGCTCCAATTGTGGAGGAGATACAGGAGGATCAGAGCCAGTACCACCAGGTTGAGGAACAGTTTCTTTCCATGGGCAATGAGGATGTTCAACGACCAAAGGAACTGCTCACACTAACCATCCGAGACTCTCATATGTACAAAACAATGTTTATTCATTTTTATAGATATAATCTTTTCTTTGGCTTGGCTTCGCGGACGAAGATTTATGGAGGGGGTAAAAAAGTCCACGTCAGCTGCAGGCTCATTTGTGGCTGACCAGTCCGATGCGGGACAGGCAGACACGATTGCAGCGGTTGCAAGGGAAAATTGGTTGGTTGGGGTTGGGTGTTGGGTTTTTCCTCCTTTGCCTTTTGTCAGTGAGGTGGGCTCTGCGGTCTTCTTCAAAGGAGGCTGCTGCCCGCCAAACTGTGAGGCGCCAAGATGCACGGTTTGAGGCGTTATCAGCCCACTGGCGGTGGTCAATGTGGCAGGCACCAAGAGATTTCTTTAGGCAGTCCTTGTACCTTTTCTTTGGTGCACCTCTGTCACGGTGGCCAGTGGAGAGCTCGCCATATAATACGATCTTGGGAAGGCGATGGTCCTCCATTCTGGAGACGTGACCCATCCAGCGCAGCTGGATCTTCAGCAGCGTGGACTCGATGCTGTCGACCTCTGCCATCTCGAGTACCTCGACGTTAGGGGTGTGAGCGCTCCAATGGATGTTGAGGATGGAGCGGAGACAACGCTGGTGGAAGCGTTCTAGGAGCCGTAGGTGGTGCCGGTAGAGGACCCATGATTCGGAGCCGAACAGGAGTGTGGGTATGACAACGGCTCTGTATACGCTTATCTTTGTGAGGTTTTTCAGTTGGTTGTTTTTCCAGACTCTTTTGTGTAGTCTTCCAAAGGCGCTATTTGCCTTGGCGAGTCTGTTGTCTATCTCATTGTCGATCCTTGCATCTGATGAAATGGTGCAGCCGAGATAGGTAAACTGGTTGACCGTTTTGAGTTTTGTGTACCCGATGGAGATGTGGGGGGGCTGGTAGTCATGGTGGGGAGCTGGCTGATGGAGGACCTCAGTTTTCTTCAGGCTGACTTCCAGGCCAAACATTTTGGCAGTTTCCGCAAAGCAGGACGTCAAGCGCTGAAGAGCTGGCTCTGAATGGGCAACTAAAGCGGCATCATCTGCAAAGAGTAGTTCACGGACAAGTTTCTCTTGTGTCTTGGTGTGAGCTTGCAGGCGCCTCAGATTGAAGAGACTGCCATCCGTGCGGTACCGGATGTAAACAGCGTCTTCATTGTTGGGGTCTTTCATGGCTTGGTTCAGCATCATGCTGAAGAAGATTGAAAAGAGGGTTGGTGCGAGAACACAGCCTTGCTTCACGCCATTGTTAATGGAGAAGGGTTCAGAGAGCTCATTGCTGTATCTGACCCGACCTTGTTGGTTTTCGTGCAGTTGGATAATCATGTTGAGGAACTTTGGGGGACATCCGATGCGCTCTAGTATTTGCCAAAGCCCTTTCCTGCTCACGGTGTCGAAGGCTTTGGTGAGGTCAACAAAGGTGATGTAGAGTCCTTTGTTTTGTTCTCTGCACTTTTCTTGGAGCTGTCTGAGGGCAAAGACCATGTCAGTGGTTCCTCTGTTTGCGCGAAAGCCGCACTGTGATTCTGGGAGAATATTCTCAGCGACACTAGGTATTATTCTATTTAGTAGAATCCTAGCGAAGATTTTGCCTGCAATGGAGAGCAACGTGATTCCCCTGTAGTTTGAGCAGTCTGATTTCTCGCCTTTGTTTTTGTACAGGGTGATGATGGTGGCATCACGAAGATCCTGAGGCAGTTTACCTTGGTCCCAACAAAGCTTGAAAAACTCATGCAGTTTGGCATGCAGAGTTTTGCCGCCAGCCTTCCAGACTTCTGGGGGGATTCCATCCATACCTGCTGCTTTGCCACTTTTCAGTTGTTCGATTGCCTTATATGTCTCATCCAGGGTGGGAACCTCATCCAGCTCTAGCCTTAGGGGCTGTTGAGGGAGCTGGAGCAGGGCGGAATCTTGGACTGAGCGGTTGGTACTGAAAAGAGATTGGAAGTGTTCTGACCATCGGTTGAGGATGGAGATCTTGTCGCTGAGGAGGACTTTGCCGTCTGAGCTGCGCAGCGGGCTTTGGACTTGGGGTGAGGGGCCGTACACAGCCTTTAGAGCCTCGTAGAAACCCCTGAAGTCGCCAATGTCCGCGCTGAGCTGTGTTCGTTTGGCGAGGCTAGTCCACCACTCATTTTGGATCTCCCGGAGTTTGCGCTGAAGATGGCTGCATGCGCGACGGAAGGCTTGTTTCTTCTCTGGACAGGACGGCTTTGTAAGGTGAGCCTGGTGGGCAGCTCGCTTCTTTGCCAGCAGCTCCTGGATTTCCTGGCTGTTTTCGTCAAACCAGTCCTTGTTTTACCTGGAGGAGAAGCCCAGTACCTCTTCAGTGGATTGCAGTATGGTAGCCTTCAACTGATCCCAGAGGGTTTCAGGGGACGGGTCCGTGAGGCGGGTTGCAACGTCGAGCTTTGCTTTGAGGTTTGCCTGGAAGTTTCCTCTCGCTTCGTCTGACTGCAGTTTTCCAACATTGAACCTCTTTCTGGGGGCTTTATTGTTCCTGGGCTTTGGCTTGAAGTGAAGGTTGAGCTTGCAGCGAACCAGCCGGTGGTCAGTGTGGCATTCCGCGCTAGGCATGACCCTGGTGTGGAGCACATCTTGTTTGTCACTTTCTCGCACCAGGATGTAGTCCAGGAGGTGCCAGTGTTTGGATCGGGGATGCATCCAGGTGGTCTTAAGGCTGTCCCTCTGCTGAAAAAGGGTGTTTGTAATGACAAGCCGCTGTTCTGCGCAGAGCTCCAACAGGAGGCGCCCATTGTCGTTGCACTTGCCGACGCCATGCTTGCCCAGGATTCCTGGCCAGGTTTCTGAGTCTTTGCCGAATACTTGCCCTGCATATGTATTATTTGTCTCGATGTGTGTTATGTCTGGTTGTGTGTCTGCATGTTTTTGCACCAAGGACGGGAGAATGCTATTTCATCAGGTTGTACTTGTCCAATCAGATGATAAATAAACTTGACTTGACTTGGAAACAGTCTCCACAACCTCAGCCTTCATCACCCCTTCTCTCCTCATTGTCTCTCACCAGATTAGCTTTTCAAAAATCTCACCTGCAAAATTAACTTGTTGCTGTCTCAGTGTGTTGGGCATCCTGCGGTTTCTTGCCATGAAAAATGAACTTTCTCACCAACTCCTAATCCCAGGAGTTACAGAGATTGAATATTTATGACAGTGGAGGTGAAACAAGGCGGGAAGATTTCAATTTTGCCAAAAGATCCAGGAAACAACGAATTTCTTTGAGAATTTCCATTATTATCTGAAGCACTCATGGTGCCCTGCAGTGAGAGCCTTGATGAAAATGACTCATAGCAGACTATGGGATGCATTACATAATTGAGTATAATTTTTATTCCCTTGAGGCAGGTATGCTTGTGGTTTGAGTGGAACATTTAATCAGCATTTTAATTCAGTCAGACATTAGGAACATGCCTTAATAATGGAGACATTATGATGCTGTTGTTAATAAATGCAGGCAAGGCAGTGAGGAAGATTGTTCCTGATGTTGGCATAAATGTGCAAGAAAGCTCACAGAAGCACAGAATTACTGTCAAGCCTAAGTCAACACAGTGTCGGAATGGTTGGTTTTGCTACAGGTCATGTTGGTGATCAATGACAAAAGGCTTATTCCAGGACACTTGATTTACTGAATCCGATGTAATGTTTTCCTTGCTTCTATTTTTCAAAGTTGGATGGTGGAAATGGCAGCAGGTTGTCTGTTATCAACAAATAAGTATCACTGGCTCAGATCTTCTGACCATCAAATATCCTGTACATGCCTTAGAACTATAGAATACAACAACACAGTAACTGGCCCTTCAGCCCATCATTCCATGCCAAACAAATTATTCCACCACCCCCCCATCAACCTGCACTCGACGCATAGCCCTCCATACCCCTTCCGTCCATGTCCCTATCCAATCTTCTCTGAAATTTGAAATCAAACTCTGAGTGAAGAAGATCCCCCTGACGGTCGCCTTAAGCCATGCCCTCCACCCAAACTCAGTGGAAAAAGCCTGTTTGCATTTACATCGTCAATATCCCTCATATTTTTGTCTATCTGTATCAAATCTCGCCTCATTCTCCAACATTCCAAGGAATGAAGTCCAAACCTATTAAAACTTTCGTGTTAATCAGCTCCTCAATTGTCGGTAACATCCTTGTAAATCATCTCTGCACTCTTTCCATTTTATTAATAGTTTTTCTGCACACCACATTTGACCTCACCAACGTCTTTTCTTTCTTTTTTCAATGTTTTAAATCATATTATAGGTAAACAATGCATGAGGAGAATAGAAGTACATCATCAAAAAACGGAAAAATATCACCATTGTCTCCTAAAGAAAAATCTAGTTGTTCTGGAAATGGAAGAAACAGCAGAAATGGGAGAAATGGGAATGGAAAAAGTCCGCTCTCTTGAAATGGGGTTGCTGAGACTGGAATCCCTTGGATGAATAGAAGAACTTTTTTATTTTTACTTTCCTCTTATGTCATTATGATATTTTGTTATTATTCTTTGTTTGGCCGGGGAGGGAGAGATTTGCTCTATGTTCTACTAGTCATCAGCCACAGGAGGGTGATCCACACCCAGTTTTTGTTTAGGGATTACTACCTTTTGGTAGTTTTTTTTTGGGGGGCGGGTTTCTTTTTCCTTTTATCTTTTTTTAATTTTCATTTTATTTAGACTTTACTTTGTGGTTTCTTTTTCTCCTAATGGAGGGCCTATTTACATTGATCTGAGTCTTTATATATTGATATTATTAGCTTTTAGTAATATTAGTGGATATGTCAAAGTTGAAGTTTGCTTCTTTTAATGTCCGGGATTTAAACAATCCGATTAAGCGTAAGCGTATTTTTATCAAGTTCGATCTTTGGTAAAACGTGTTCGGTAGAGATATGATTTTATTTGAAATGATTAAATTTGAGAATTTTCTCATGAGGGTACCAGAGAAGGGTTATATTTTAGTTATGTATCAAATATTACAGGTTGGTATGGATAAAAAGGGTTGGGTAAATGGGAAGTTGATATTGGTTTTATTTTTTCTGAGGATCATTGGTCAGATATGATTTGAGTTCCAGATGTGGTAACGCTGTTGGAATTTTTTTTCATGCGGTTTGGGATTAGATAAACTTTAATTTGCTTTTGTGTATTTGGTGCTATCTGTAGCAAAAAAATGTATTGCTAGTACGTGGAAAGATATGAATATGATTGATATTAATAGATGGTATGAGATGAAATATTGTTTAATAATGGAAAAAATACATATGTTTCGTGGATAACTATAGTTTTTTTGTTAATAAGTGGTTGTTATATTCAGAATATTTACATTTTGATTTATATTGATTAGATTTTAATTTGTATGCTTTACTTTTCTTTATTTTTTTCTCTCTTTTCTTTATGGCTCTCCTTAGGAAAGTTGGCCGAAAGGGGGGGCTTTCTTTTTTTTTCTTTCTTTCTTTTTTATATATATATAATATAATGTTCATGTTTTGTTTATTGTTATATATGTTACTTATTATCTGTATTTTGAATGAATAAATAAAGTTAAAAAAATTAAAAAAAGGAAAAATATCACCATATGATATAACATATTGCATTACACCAAAATTAATATGTTCTCATCTCCACAAACTGAAATCTTCAAAAAAAGAAAAAAAATTATATAAAACCTCACCTAATCTAAGGAAAAAAACTGGGCAGCCTATCCTGAGAATTTATTAATAAAAATTAATCATCCGAGAAAAGAAATAAACGTTGAATATAGTCCAGAAGTGAAAATAATTATACTAATTTTGTCATGTGGAGATAATTAATAAAAGATTGCCACATTTCTTCATATTTAACAGGAGTATCAAATATATCGGCACTTATATACAACTCCTGAACAGCAGAAAATTTCAGGAATAATTCTGCTCCGGAGGCAGAAATTCCATCCCATAATTTTTTCACTTATTCCCCTACACTGTAAATTGACTGTATCCACCCCATAAGAAATAGGCCTAATGAATATAACGTTCCCCCTCCGACAAACTCCGCAGCACAGGAGGGCTGTGTAAAAGTGTCTGAAAAGTGCCCCTGTGTAAACAACCACATCGGGACACACTGGAGGTGTGCTAATTTTTTTTTCGGAATAATTCCAAAGTTTCTGTGTAAAAATGCCATTTGACTCCTAACTTTCTCTAAATGTTAACATGACATAATTTGAGAAAACCATTGTGTTAAAGTGAAAAATAGAATCTTTCTATTCAACTGAAATAGCTCTTCTAATTAACAATGCAGAAAAGGGTACATGGTTGAAATAGAATATCTAGCCAGATTACTCTCTGACCACATGCCTCTGACTTTAACATTAATGATGCCCGAGAAGCAAGAACGTGTATACGGATGGCATCTTAATCCTATGCTGTTGAGAAGGACAGATTTCTGTAATTTTTATTAAGGAACAAATAATATTGTTTTGTGAAACAAATTGACTTTCTACTAATGATAGTTTCCTAATATGGGAAACACTAAAACCTTATTTGAGGGAGCAGATAATTTCCTATGCAAAAAAAAAAGGAGGTTAATGGCCTGGAGAAAGAATACCAGAGAATGGGTTTAAAAGAAAATTACAAAAATGTTGGTAAATTTAAAAATTGAAATATGATACTTTATGTCCCACTTCTGGAAGTATGATTCCAAAAATAGCACTCAATGGGTTAGCTTGAATCTAATATCCAGTATAGCTGACAAAGTCTTAAAAATATCTATCCAATACCTCTCCAACAAAGGGCATGACCAAAACATAGGAGTTAGAGAAGCCACTTCTCAAATAGGACTAATGTTAGAAAAAAACAGGATAATTTGTCTTTTGACACATGAGCCCGATGTACCACTTTAAACTGAATCAAAGAATGACGAGCACAAGTTGAAGAGATATTAACCAATCCAAAAATTTTCTCCCATGATTCCTCTTCCCAGGCTCTTTTAATTCTGTCAGTAGTCTTTGATTGCAATCTTAATATCTTATTATCAGTGTTACCTATTAAACTCTTATGAGAAAGGTTCAAATGAAAAAAAAAAACAGCAATCAAATCTGGTTGGTACAATGCTGGAAAGTTAGGCAGTAAAGTATTCAGAAAATTTCTAATTTGGAAGTATCTAAAAATGTGACTTACGTATATTATATTTATTTGATAATTGCTCAAAAAACATTAAGCTACTCTATAAACAAATCTGAAAAAAGAGACGATGCCTTTAACTTTCGAAAAAGAGAAGGCTTGATCAATTATAAATGGTTGGAAAAAATAATTAAGGGAAATGGTACTAGATAAAATAAACATTCTCAAGTCAAAGAACTTCCAAAATTGAAACAAAATCCATAATGTATATTTAAGTATTGGATTGAAGGTAAGAGTACTAATCTTAGAAATTATAAAAGGAAGAGCTTTCCCCAATAAAGAAGCTATTGAATACCTCTGCACTAAATTCAATTCCAAATCTATCCAGTAAGGGTGTTCAAATTTATCAGTATAGTAGATCCAGAAAATAATATAATGGATGTTAACTGCCCAATAATAGAGTCTAAGATTAGGTAAAGCTATAACACCATCTTTCTTTAATTTCTGCGATGGAATTTACTCAATCTGGGATTCTAAATTTAAGGAAATATTTTCGAATCAATATTATAAAAAAAAGTTTTGGAATAAAAACTGGGACAGCTTGAAATAAATACAAAAATTTAGGTAAGATTATCATCTTTATAGCATTAATACAACCTATTATAGATCAAGCCAATGGAGACCATTTAGAAAGAGATTGTTTCACATAATATATCAAAGGAAGAAAGTTAAATTTATATAGATCTTTAAATGTTTTGGTTGTTATAGATTAGATCAAATTGAAGCTATAGGACAGGAATATAATAACTTAATTCATTTAATAAAATCTGGACCAAAATTAAATATTTCTAATATAGCAAACAAATACTCCCATTCCACTCGATCAAATGCTTTCCCAGCATCTAATGAAAAAACACATTCCATCACTTGGGTGGAGGGCAAATACAAAATATTCAATAATTGATGAATGTTACAATAAGAATAACAATTTTTATCGATAGATCTTTTCTAACCTGAATGCTAAAAGTTTAGATAAAATCTTCATATTCACATTAAGTAATGAAATAAGTTTTTTAGTTGTACAATCAGTGGACTCTTTCCCTTTTATTAGAATAAGGGAAAGACTGGCCTCATTAAGTGATGATGGAAGCTTCTAATCTTTAAATGAGTCACCAAACACCAAACTTACATGAGGTACAAGCCACTTGGAGAAGGATTTGTAAAACTTGACCGGAAAACTTTATCGTCCTGGAGCTTTGACAGATTATAATGAAGAGACAGCCAATCCCATTTCCTCCTGTGAAATACGATTCTACAAACTTGCACATCTTTCTAGAGAAAGTGCTGGTAAATTCAGCCAATCTTTAAATTCCAACATTGATAAGCAATTATTATTAAATTTGTGTGTGATTATAAACAGGTACATGCATGTTTGTTGGGAATAATTTGCTCTTTCAAAGATTCAATTTATATCCAAAGAAACTACCAAATTGGGAAAGCAAAGACAACATTGGAGGAATAGATTTCTCAGGATCTGAAATAGATACTGAAGGATATAAAGATATTTTGTGAATTCCATCTCTTCTATTAATTCCCCAAATGTCACTGAAATCCCAAAGTATATTACTAGGGGGTTCCAAAGCTAAATTAAATAATAAAAGGCTAAGAGTACAATGCTGTCTAGTTCCTGGGAATAACCTAAAGAGTGAAGATTTTTGATTATTTGTAATTACAATTAATCCAAGAGATAGAACCAAGGCCCAAATTAAATCTTTTCAAAACTTCAAACAGATATTTCCATTCCACTCTATCAAAAGCCTTTTCTGCATTTAACAACACTACACATTCTGGAGTTTTAAGTGCTGGGGAATAAATTATATTCATTAATCTATGGATATTAAAATGTGGATATCGATTCTTTATAAATCCAGTTTGGTCTATAAAGATAATTTGAGGAAGAATATTTTCTAATCTATTAGCTAAAATCTTGGAAAGAATTTTAGAATCAGCATTCAATAATGATATTGGTCTATAGGAAGTGCAATCAGAAGGGTCTTTATCTTTTTTAGGAATTAAGAAAATTGAAGCTTCATAAAATGTCTGTGGCAAGGTTATAAAAAGATTAGAATCATTAACTACTTTACAAAGTCAGGGGTAAGTCAGGAAAACTTTAAAAAAAACTCAAGTTTAACCATCTGGATTTGGCACTTTGATTAAAAAATTTACATCTCTGAAATTGGAACTTCCAATTAAAGTTGACCATTAGAAGTAATTTTAGGGATACTGAACCATTGCATTGAGACAGAATTGCCAGGAAACTCAGACTTATATAAATCAGAATAGAATTTCTGAAATGTCTTAATATTTTCAACTTGATCAAACAGAATGCTACCATCTTTTTTTTAAAATGAATTTTAGTAATTTGTCTTTTGGCGTTAGCTGATTTTAATGGACCTGGTAACAATTTACCTGTTTTATCACCATGTACATAAAACTGACTTTTAAGTTTAAGAAGTTGCCTTTCAATAGGGCATGTTAAAAGACCTCACCAATGATTTATACAACTTCAACATAACATCCAAACTCCTGTTCTCAATACTTTGTTTTATGAAGGCCATTGTGCCAAAAGGTCTCTTTATGACCCTATCTAACTTTGACGGCATTCAGGGAATTATGAATCTATATTCACTCTGTTCTAGCACCCTGTGCAGTTTCCTACCATTTACCTCATAGGTCCTACACTGGTTTTTCATCCCAAAGTGAAATGCCTCAATATACAAATGTGCTGGTGATACTCAGTAGGTCACGTAGCCCTCACAGGAAGAAAATGGTAACCAACATCAGGTATAAGCAAAAAACAGTCAGGCACATGATAAAAAAAAGTGAGAGCAGGGAGGAAAGGGCAGGGTAGGAGTACAGGTAACAGGTAAGAGGTAATAGGTAGATAGTGGTGGGAGGTGAACAGAAAGAAGCTGAGAAGTGATAGAGGAGGAGGGCAGAGGGCTACGAAAGGTAGCTCTCTGACAGGTGAAGGATGGGAAGGAGATAGGGAGCTGGAGGAAGGGTGACAGAGGAACGAGGAAAGGAGAGAGACACGGGGAGGGGGTGAATAGAAGTTGAAGTCAATATTGAATCTGCCTAGTTGTAAACTGCCAAGACCAAACATAAAATGTTCTTTCTTTAATTTGCATGTGGTCTCAACTTGAAGACTGCTTAGCCACAGTCATCCAGTTCCAGCCACGACGTCTTGCAGCTATCTTGTCTATAACCCTATCTCCTCAATTCCATTCTCTCTGTTCTGTCTCAATTGCACTTGCTCCCCTGATACCTTTCACAAGGTGCTTGCCATAATATTCCAATAATGCTGCGTGCCTTCTGTGAGAAAATGTAGTTGACTCTGGTAATCTTGACGTGGTGGCAGAGTTGGCAAGGCTAATTTTGGGGGGCACTAGGGTAACTGCTGTCAGGGGCACAAGCTGATGTTTGAAAGTCATTCAGTGGGGAGGGGAGGCAGGAAGTGGGTGCCATACCTGCCATGAACCTCCTCCACTATCTACCCTTCCCCCTCCCTCCTATGTAACAGTGCTTATCTCAAGTGGAGGCAAAACCATGTGACACCGGTATCCCTAGTGATGCTAGTGCTGTGGGTGGGGGGGGGGAATAACTAATATGGGGGGCAATGCCCATTAATGCACCCCCCTTGGCACTGGATGTGTTTGGGGGGGGGTTCAAGGCTCTGGAGTTGAACTTAAATCCATAACTGCCTCACTCAGAGGAGATAGTGCCATGCGGGGGAAAAGCTCAGTGGTAGAGCATTTGGCCGTAGGTTTTACAGTGCCTTTGACACCGTGAGCAGGAAAGGGCTTTGAGAAATACTAGAGCGCCTCGGATGACCCCCCTCAAGTTCCTCAACATGGTTATCCAACTGCACGAAAACCAACAAGGTCGGGTCAGATACAGCAATGAGCTCTCTGAACCCTTCTCCATTAACAATGGCGTGAAGCAAGGCTGTGTTCTCGCACCAACCCTCTTTTCAATCTTCAGCATGATGCTGAACCAAGCCATAAAAGACCTCAACAATGAAGACGCTGTTTACATCCGGTACCGCGCGGATGGCAGTCTCTTCAATCTGAGGCTCACACCAAGACACAAGAGCAACTTGTCCGTGAGCTACTCTTTGCAGACGATGCCGCTTTAGTTGCCCATTCAGAGCCAGTTCTCCAGCGCATGACGTCCTGTTTTGCGGAAACTGCCAAAATGTTTGGCCTGGAAGTCAGCCTGAAGAAAACTGAGGTCCTCCATCAGCCAGCTCCCCACCATGACCACCAGCCCCCCCACATCTCCATCGGGCACACTGAACTCAAAACGGTCAACCAGTTTACCTACCTCGGCTGCACCATTTCATCTGATGCAAGGATCGACAAAGAGATAGACAACAGACTCGCCAAGGCAAATAGCCTTTGGAAGACTACACAAAAGAGTCTGGAAAAACAACCACCTGAAGAAACACACAAAGATCAGCGTGTACAGAGCCGTTGTCATACCCACACTCCTGTTTGGCTCCGAATCATGGGTCCTCTACAGGCATCACCTATGGCTCCTAGAACGCTTCCATCAGCGCTGTATCCGCTCCATCCTCAACATTCATTGGAATGACTTCATCACCAACAATGAAATACTCGAGCTGGCAGAGTCCGCAAGCATCAAATCTACGCTGCTGAAGACCCAACTGCGCTGGGTGGGTCACGTCTCCAGAATGGAGGACCATCGCCTTCTCAAGATCGTGTTCTATGGCAAGCTCTCCACTGGCCACCGAGACAGAGGTGCACCAAAGGAGAGGTACAAGGACTGCTTAAAGAAATCTCTTGGTGCCTGCCACATTGACCACCGGCAGTGGGCTGATCTCGCCTCCAACCGTGCATCTTGGCGCCTCACAGTTCGGCGGGCAGCAACCTCCTTTGAAGAAGACCGCAGAGCCCACCTCACCGACAAAAGACAAAGGAGGAAAAACCCAACACCCAACCCCAACCCACCAATTTTCCCTTGCAACCACTGAAACCGTGCCTGCCTGTCCCGCATCAGACTTGTCAGTCACCAACGAGCCTGCAGCAGACGTGAACATTCCCCTCCATAAATCTTCATCCGCGAAGCCAAGCCAAAGAAAGAAAAAGAGCATTTGACTGCAGATCAAGTTCAAATCTGAATGCCCCCTCCAAAATTTATAGGGGCAGCACAGCTGGTGTAGTGGTTAGTGTGACACATTTACAGTGATTGGGACCGAGTTTGAATCCTGTGCTGTCTGTAAGGAGTTTGTACGTTCTTCCCATGTCTACATGGGTTTTCTCTGGGGGCTCCAGTTTCTTCCCATGATTCAAAATGTTGTTGGGGGGTGGGGTGTAGATTAATTGGATATATATTGGGCGGCACGGACACGTGGGCTGAAGTGGCCTGTTACCGTGCTGTATGTCTAAGTTTAAATAAGACTATTACAAAGCAGAGAATATGATTAGAGCACTGCACAAACAGCAGCCAAATACAATAAAGATTAAAACATCAAAGTAGCAGAGTGCTAATATCCGACCAGGCAATCAAGGTAATTACAATTGCATTTGACTGCACTAGAATTTTCATTCAAATTACATGTAGTTCTGGCCTCAGTTAGAGGAAAGATATAATTCAATTGGAAAAGATGCAGAAAAGATTCAAGAGGATGTTACTGGGACAGGAGGGCTTGAGTTATAAGATAAGATAACCTTTTATTTCCACTGCGGCGGCCTCGGCCCCAGTCCGGGCAGTATGGACCGACCTAGGAGGGGAGGCAGGCCCCTCCAGCCTGGGTAAGAAACCTGCATAGGAGAAGGCCACTCCGATATAAAACCTACGACCCAAGGACCTCGCTGCCACGTCCCTGCTTGCTCGGCCACAGCATACGAACCATGGGTGTAAAGGGTGGGGCCAGTACTGCGCGCACTGCACTCCACCTAAAAGCTCCTTTGCGCAGGCCCGAGGACGGGTCCACGTCCTCCCCCTCCACGTCCTCCCCCTCCACGTCCTCCCCCTCAAACGATGCTCACAAACTCAAGCTGGCATGCTGGAACATCAGAACCATGCTAGACAAGGCTAACAGCCACCGACCTGAACGTCAGTCTGCCCTCATTGCACATGAACTCCTCACGTGCATCTTGGCGCCTCACAGTTTGGCGGGCAGCAACCTCCTTTGAAGAAGACCGCAGAGCCCACCTCACTGACAAAAGGCAAAGGAGGAAAAACCCAACACCCAACCCCAACCAACCAATTTTCCCCTGCAGCCACTGCAACCGTGTCTGCCTGTCCCGCATCGGACTTGTCAGCCACAAACGAGCCTGCAGCTGACGTGGACTTTTACCCCCTCCATAAATCTTCGTCCGCGAAGCCAAGCCAAAGAAGAAGGCAAGAACAATGAAATTGAGCACACATCCTGACAGTGCACATATACATCAAGCAAGTAAGGTATAAGAGGGCAACAACACAACAAAACAATGCAGGAGTATTGTTTTATTATCAAGAGTTCTCAGAATCTTAGCAAGCTGATGGGTGACCTTACAGTTGCATACAAAAGCATGAGGGGCATAAATAAGACGAATGGTCACAGGGTTTTAAACAGATGAGGACAGTCTAAAATTAGAGGGCATAGATTTAGGTAAGGGAGGAAAGATTTATAAGGGAACTGAGGGGAAACTTTTTCACGTAGAAGGTGGTACATATTCTTAATGAGCGCCAGACCAAGTGGCAGAGTTGAGCACAATTAGAATGACTAAAAGACATTTAGAGAGGTATATGGTTAGGAAAGGTTTAGAGCAGTGGTTTTCAAATTTTTTCTTTCCACTCACATCCCACTTTAAGTAATCCCTTACAGAGCACCTATGGCATAGGGATTACTTAAAGTGGGATGTGAGTGGAAGGAAAAAGTTTGAAAACCACTGTTTTAATCATCCCTCATTGACTCGTTATGTGCACGGTTTCAGGACTCCAAAGGAAATGAGCCAATGACCATTTTTCTCAAGCAAAATATTTCAATAACAATTGGGTCCAGAGCAGTGATTCTCAACCTTTTATCCCCCACACACATACCACCTTAAGTAATCCCTTACTAATCGCAGAGCACCGATGGCGTAGGGGTTACTTAAAATGGGATGTGAGCGGAAAGAAAAAGGTTGGGAACCACTACTTCAGAGGGATGGGGGCAAATGGGCTTAGTTCAGGTCAGAGTGGACTTGCTTCAACACTGTAAAAGTATGTGACTCTAAACAACAAGGATTCTTGCTAAGTCCATTAATCAATGAAAACACACCCAAGTTTGTTCATGTTCTGTCATGGTTGTATACAACTGGAAATGTTCAGGAAAAGGTCTCATGGAAGAAATGCTGTATTTGGTGATGCAAATGAATATGGCACGACATGCTTTAGAGCACAGTGAAACCAATAAAAAAATTATTGATATTTATTAAATAAAAAATGAATAATACCATAGTAAAAAATGTTACAATAATGATCATCTGTTGGAATACAGAAGTACAATAACACAAACATAATAATATAATAGAACTTTAAAAAAAGATAAATTCTAAACTCCTTCCCCTCAGCAAGGCTGAAGGTTGACACTTAAAAAGTTCAGGTGGCATAATCTTGGAGAGAGACAGCACTGGGCCAATATTCCAAATCAACACCAACTCTTAAGGTGATGATTGTATGTACTTGTAGGCCCTACGCCCCTAAATGGAGGATAAATTAATGTCTGGCTTGAGGTGGGGCCAGATGGAGGACAAAGGGCTCAAAAGTCAGAGTCTCTCTAGCCTAAAACTGGATGTTGGTCCCTGTGCCCCCCAGCCCCCCACTCCCTCTCTCCATCTAGTGACAGGATTCCATGGCTAGGTGTGGGGGGTTGGGGGGGGGCGATGAGGGACTATCTAGTCCCTGAAGGGGTTGACGTTCTAAAAAGTTTGGGGACTTCTGCATTGAAGGGTTAAGTTCCAATTTTAATTTAGAAATAACCAATGGAGTTTGAAAAACTTCCTTCCAAAATGTTTTTTCTCAGCAGGAACATGATTTAAAGAGACATCCCGGTTTTACATTTGTCATATTGAGGACTTATGTTGGGATAAAAATGAAACAGTTTAACTTAGACATATATGCTCTATGAATGCTGTGCACAGAAGGATGCAGCATGATCCGAATAGCATTCCACACCTCATTGGACATTAAAAGGTTCAAATCTTACTCCCAAGCAATCTTGATTTTAATTAATGAGACTTAGTCATAAATAAGAGATATTAAGTCTTTATAAGGAGGTTGTAGTTCAAAAAATGTATCAAGAATATTCGTCTTGAAAATTCCAGGAAAATTAGGAATCTGGATTGAACAAAATGCCTAATTTGCAAATATCTAAAAAAATGAACTTTAGATAAATTAAATTTTACAGCCAATAGTTCAAAGGATGCAAAATGTTTTTGAACCTTTTTATTGAAGTCAATTTTGTAATAGTAGTGAAGTAAGTCAAGTTGCTGCCCCACAACTCCCATGATCTGGTGTCAATCTCTTCTACAGGTGCTGTCAATGTGGAGTTTGCACATCCTCTATGTGATTGCATGGACTATTCCTCATAGTTGGAATTATAATCTTGTCCAAATTTAATGAACACATACTTTCAAGCCGGAGTCACAGGACAGCAAGCAGTCAAAGGTAATCTAGCTATTTTTACTCTCCTCTTCCCACAGGTGGTGTGCTTTGCCCAGTGCTGTTATAGTGCCGGTGATCAGGACCAGGGTTCGAATCCCGCGCTGTCTGTAAGGAGTACTTCTCCCTGTGTCTGCGTGGGTTTCCCCCAGGGGCTTCGGTTTCCTCCCTTCCTTCAAAAAACCTACCAGGGGTTTCAGGTCAATTGGTTGTAATTGGTCGGCATGGGCTCATGGCCCAAAAGGGCCATTACTGTGCTGTAGGTCTAAATTTAAATAAAAAAAAAACAATACAATTAAAATTTAAATAAAAATAAATTAAAATAAAAAAAGATTTAAAAATCAAAAGACACCGTAGGCAGGAGTGGTCAACCTTTCGATTTTAAATTTAAAATTTAGACCTACAGCACAGTAACAGGCCATTTTGGCCCACGAGTCTGTGCCGCCCAATTAACGTACACACCCTGTATGCACTCGTGGGCCAAAAGGTCCTGTTACCACCTCTGCTGTAGAGAGTAGGTAATGCAGCTCAAACTATCACACAAACCAACCTGCCCTCCATTGACTTCGTCGGTATGTCATGCTGTCTAGCTAGCGAAAGCTGCCAATACCTTATAGGACATGACCCATTCAGGTCATACTCTCCTCCTCTTCGATAGATACATACGTTTGAAAGCATGAGCCTCTAGTTTTTTCTTTTCTACTGTTACCACACCATTAAATGATTCACTGATTGGTAAAAGATGTTACACTTGGATTGTTTTATTTTTCTCTATACCCTGCACACTGTGGGCTACTACAACTAGTTCCAATCCGATGCTGTCTATAAGGAGCTTATAAGTTCTCCCTATGTCTGAGTGGGTTTCCAAAGAAGTATGGGGTTCGTGTCAATTGGGAAATTTGGGATCATGGGCTGGAAGGCCCTGTTACTGAGCTATATTTCAAAATTTAAAAAAACCCACCTTCTACTTTTACTCTCTTATTGCACTGCTTGTTGTATCTAAGCATGGGTTGATTTGCTTGGATAACGCACAAAATAAACCTTTGCTCTGTGTCTCGCTACATGTTACAATCAACAAAAATTCAACTTAGTTCAATTCAATGCAATTCAACCAAGCACACTGATAGCCAGTTTCATCATGGCTCCTTATTCAAATGAAAACAATTAGCGGAAGATCAACAAGACAAGGCAATCAACTTGAAATCTTCTGGGTACAGTGTACACACATAATTCGTAAAATCCTTTTCTTTTAAAAATATTTTTAATTGAAATTTATAATTATACAAAATTAAACTATACAGTTATATTTTAAGATACCATTGCAGAATAAAAAAGAAAAAAAAAGGAAAAGTCCCCATATGGTCAAAACCCCTTCCATTTAGCAAGGTTAGAAAAAAAAGCCTATCGTGGATATCAAGTGAAGACAGCACAGGATCGAAGTTTAGATCAGTCTAAAAACTTTAGATTGTGGTAATGATCCAGGTCTTTAACATATTAGTATTTGAATCCACGCTGCTGAAGATCCAACTGCGCTGGGTAGGTCACGTCTCCGGAATGGAGGACCATCGCCTTCCCAAGATCGTGTTCTATGGCGAGCTCTCCACTGGCCACCGAGACTGAGGTGCACCAAAGAAGAGGTACAAGGACTGCCTAAAGAAATCTCTTGATGCCTGCCCCATTGACCACCGCCAGTGGGCTGATCTCGCCTCAAACCGTGCATCTTGGCGCCTCACAGTTCGGCGGGCAGCAACCTCCTTTGAAGAAGACCGCAGTGCCCACCACACTGACAAAAGACAAAGGAGGAAAAACTCAACACCCAACCCTAACCCACCAATTTTCCCTTGCAACCGCTGCAACCGTGTCTGCCTGTCCCGTATCGGACTTGTCAGCCACAAACGAGCCTGCAGCTGACGTGGACTTTACCCCTCCATAAATCTTCGTCCGCGAAGCCAAGCCAAAGAAGAAGAAGAAGAAAGATTTGAATCTTTAATAACATGTCTAATTTTTCCTAAACTTTAACAGGACATATCATTTTAGGTGGAGTGTTATCTTTCTATTTGATCAGTATTGCACGTCTGGCCTATCAACGAAGTAAAAGATAAAATTTGGTTTTGAGACGAAGTCAATAAAACATTATTATCATCAGATAATCCAAACAGAGCAAGTAAAGGAGAAGGTTTCAATTTAACCTTAAGAATCGCCAATAGTGTGTGAAAAATCTTTCCAAAATTTTTCGAGACTAGGGCAAAACCAAAACATGTGAATCGAGGAAGTAACCTCACTTGTTTCTTCCAGCACACCATGAAGCCGACTTGTTTGTAAGCTGTTATAAATTGTGTATCTACAAGACCTTCTGATCAGGGGTCAGAGTCGACAAGATTATGAGAGGCAATAGATAAGGTAGATAGTTAGCACCTTTCTCCCAGGGCAGGAATGGCAAATACCAGAGAATATCTGTTTAAAGTGAAGGGAGGAAAGTTGAAGGGAAGCTTCAGTGATATGTTTTTTTACACACAGAGTTGCGGGTGTCTGGAATGCCTTGCCAGGTGTAGTGGTGGAGGCTGGTAAATGGAAATATTTAATAGACAAGAGTGGGTGCATAAAAAAATAGAGGGTTATGGGTGTGAGGTAGGGAAGGTTTAGATTGTTGAGAAGGTTTATACAGGTCAGCACCACATCATGGGCTGAAGGGCCTGTTCTGTGTGTTCTTAACAGAATAATATTATACCATTGATATACAAAATAGTTGAACATGGAGCTTTGACGGATGTGCGAAGGTGGGTCTTTTAAGGGATTCTTAGACAGGCACATGGATGAAAGAAAAATAGAGAAGTATGGGGCAGGAAGGATTTTGTGTTTTTTGGTAGGTATGGGCCAAAGGGCCTGCACTGTGCTGTTCATTTTTGGACATATTGCTCATATGGGCCTGAGAAATGCACTTTGTCACAGAGCAGAAAAAAATATATGTTCTAAATACTGGTAGTGAATGCAAGCCACTTGCTATGATCTAAAACCCATGAACAAGAATTAAATCGAATTGTTTTCTTGCCATGCCTACCAAAATTCTTTGTTTTATCCATTATCCAGGCAAGTCATATGACTTAGCAGGTAATAACAATATCTAACAAACAGGCATAAATAAACAAACAAACAAATGAATAAACAAGACAACTGTGAAGGGAGTAATGCCACAATGGTCAGGATATAGAGAAAAGTACACAAACTTAGTGCAGGGTATTGAGAAATATAAAGCTATTAAAGACAAATAAAGTCTGATAACAACAGGAAAGAAACTGCCCTTGTGTTTTCATGCTCTCATTTATCCTGCCAGATTGGGGGAGGGGAGAGAGAGTTATCAGGGTGGGATGAGATAACTGAAATTATTGAGGACGGTTCCCCCTGTTCTCCTCTGGGTGATCACTGATGGGAAATTTGGTGTGGATCAGCACCAGGCAAATATTTGGCAGTTACGAGTGGTGTAAGTAACAAGAAAGTGATGTTGGAGTGGAATTTACCATAATCATAGAATTAGGCCTAATTCTCAGTCTGATGCTCTTTTCACAATGTGGTAATCAGACTGAAATCATCTTATAAACATAGAATTATAAAATACTTGAAGCAAGAGGGTTGGCAGATTTAAGTTCAGGTTTTGAAAGTGAACAAAACAAAACTTTGTTTAATTAAGAAATCAGCAAAATCGTTGCAAATGCACAGATCAACAATGTTCTTTTAAAATGTCCCTCTTGGAGGTTGATCGAGTAGTTTTCAATGCCTCTCTTGAATTGTCCACAAAGCAATATGCTCTGATCTAGTCGAGAGGCTCTCTTTACTCCCATTCAGCTGAGAGAGTATGTGAAAATGATGCCTATTTATCTGCAGATATAAAACAGGATTTTTTTCTGCTCTGTGACAAAGTGCATTTGTCAGGCCCATATGAGCAATATGTCCAAAAATGAACAGCAGAATGTTGGAAAATGATTATATAGATTCTGAAAGGGAGGACAGTTTCAACTGCATCTCCTCTGCTGTCCATCATTCTTACTTAAAGGATGAAAAGAAATCTAAACCATTTGTCACTGACTCCTTTGGCATGTGCTTGTCAGCACAGGACAGCTGCACTCTGGACAGAAAATATATTCTGGTTACAATCAGTATTATATGTCGGTGGTGGGATTTTTATCAAAGAGTAAAACCCATGAAAAGTTTTGGAAAGTTTCAATGGTTTCCCTCTTTTGAAGTCACGACCTTACATTCTTGTTTATAGACCACACAAGCCAAACATATCTTGAAAAATCTGAGCAAAGATTCAAACATCTTTTCAGATTCTCCCATCTTGTTTGAATTCAGATGAAGGTCAAAGGTCCCACATGGTAAGCAATAAAGGGTTCTGAAATCAAAGAGCAATGTTTTGAAATATAAATGCTTTGAAATTTCAAACAGTATCTGTGATATAGGGTGGTACAGTTAACGTAGCGGTTAGCGCAACACCTCTAGAACGCCAGCGACCGGGACTGGGGTTTGAATCCCGCTCTGTCTGTGAGGAGTTTGTACGTTCTCCCTGTGTCTGCATGGGTTTTCCCCCTGGGGACTGTGGTTTCCTCCCACCTTTCAAAACGTACCGGGGATGTAGGTTAATTGGGGGTAAATTGGGCAGGGCGTGGGCCAAAATGGCCTGTAACCATGCAGTTTGTCTAAAAAAAATAAGCTTGCCAACATAGTTGGACTTACTCTTGTATGTTTTACAGTCAGCAGGGAGATGATAGGAAGGACAGAGTGTCTGTAGTGTATGGTTTCATGACCATATGCCAGATACATCCTTTCCTCCATCACTCTCAAGTAAAAGTTTATTATCATCTGATTGGACATATACAAATACAACCTGAAGAAACTGTACACACACACAGACACACAGTACACCCTCCATACAAACAACATACTACATATACTCAATTAAAAATAAATGTTTTCAAAGCAAAGAAAAAGATTCAATTAAAAAAAAATTCTAATCTTTCCTTAGAATTGTTCAATTAACTTAATTTCCACAGACCTCGGCAAGGCTCCCAACTCCAAGTGCAGGAACACTGCTAAAATATAGTTCACAAGTTAAAGGAGCAGAAGCAGGCCACTACGCCCATTGGGTCTGTCCCGTGACTTTACACTAAGCTGAATTACGCTCACCCCTAGTTCTAATTTCCAGGCTTTTCCCCATATGCCTTGATACCTTTACTAATGAGATACTTATCCATTTCCTGTTTAAATACTCCCAGTGATCTGGCCTCCACTGCTTTGTGCATCAGTGAGTTCCACAGATCCATGACCCTCTGGCTAAAGAAGTTCTTCCTCCTCTCTGTTTTAATTGGATAACTTCTAATTTTATGACTGTGACCCCCTTGTCCTTGACTTGCCCATCAAGGGAAACATCTTATCCACATTCCCTCTGTCAAAATCTTTCAATATTCGAAATGTCTCCTATACTCTTCACTCTCCTATACTCCAACGAGTACAACTCAAGAGCTGCCAAAAGTTCCCTATACACCAGCCCCTGCATTCCAGGAATCATCCTGGTACATCTCCTCTGCACCCTCTCCAACAACATCACATCCTTACGAAGATAGGGGACACAAAACTGTACACAGTTCTCCAAATGGGGTCTCACCAGTGCCCCATAGAGTCTCATTAACATCTCTCTACTCTTACACACTATTCCTCTTGAAATGAATGCTGGCATAGAATTTGCCTTCTTCATTACCAATCCCACCTGGGCATTCACTTTTAGATTGCTCTGCACAAGGACGCCCAGATCTCTGCACCTCCAAGGATTGAATTTTCTCCCCATCCAGATCATTCTCTGCCTGTTTATTTCCGCGGCTAAAATGTAGAACTTCTCCACATTGTACTTCATCTGCCATATTTTTGCCCCGTCTCCCAATCTGTCTAAATCCCTCTGCGATTTTACAGTTTCTTCAACAGTTCCTGCTCCGCCACCTATCTTAGTGTCATCCGCAAATTTGACCACCAAACCATTCATTACAGAATCCAAATCGTTAATATAAATTGTAAACAACAACGGCCCCAAGACCAACTCCTGTGGAACAACACGTTACAGGCAGCCATCCTGAACAGGATCCCTTAATTTCAACCCTTTGCTTTCTGCCTATCAGCCAATTTTCTATCCAGTCTAATAGCATCCCTGTAATTCCATGGACCTTCATCTTATTTATCAGCCTTGCACGTGGCACCTTATCGAAAGCCTTTTGTAAATCCAAGTAAATAACATCCACAGCCACCCCTTTGTGTATCCTACCTGAGATTTCTTCAAAACACTCTAATAGGTTTGTCAGACATGATCTACCCTTTAAAAAACCATGCTGACTAGGACCAATCCTGTCATGCATTTCCAGGTATTTCATCCTTGAGGATTGACTCTAATATCTTCTCTACCACTGACATCAGACTAAAGGGTCTATAGTTTCCTTTTTTTCCGTTTCCCGCCTTTCTTGTACAGCGGAACCACATTCATATCCTTCCAATCCCCCGGAACCACGCCAGTGACTATTGATTTCCGGAAGATTGTCAGCAATGGATGTACAATCTCCATAGCCACCTCTTTCGAAACCCGTCCAGTCCGAGAGATTTATCTATTCAATTTACCTAGCACTATTTCTCTAGTAATCTTACCTGTATCCAATGCTACTTCCTGAAGCCTCTGTCCATCAGGGATATTACTAATATCTTCCACAGTGAATACAGACATAAAATATTGATTTAATTCTTCTGCCTTATCTTTGTAACCCATTCTAAAGCACTTCTCCCAGAAAATCTCCAGAGCTCTGTGAGGTGTGTGGAAGGGATGCCTTCATTACCTTGGATGAAGGTCCCACAGCAGTTACATTGTCGCCATCTTCTGACCATATAGACCCAGATATTTCAAATTGTGGTCACTGTCCAGAGTACCACTTCCCATACTCCATGGACACCTTTCCTTCCAAAGATGTGAATCCCAATCTTTGAGGCAATCTTAGAGTTTCCATGAGGAGATCACCCTCTCCTTCTGCTCAGACCCAGGAAGGTCTCTTTGATGGTTTGTGCATGCTCCATATGAAACAAGCATGCGCCCAATGACCTGGACAAACACATCAGCATGACTGAAAAAGGACTGGCTAATTTAGATTTGTAAAGTATGATACATGGTTAAGAGGAGTATATATGAGGTTCCCTATATAGAGAAGCCTTTGGTATCCAGCACCATAGATGCCGGATAAATTAATTTTCCGGTTGCTTGAGATTGCATGTGGTGTGATTGACAATTTAATGCTGAGGCTCACCAATTTTAAACTTCAGGAATTTTTTTAACCTATTTATTTTCTGCAAATTTTTAATGATGGCTCGAGGCTGCCAGTTGCTTGAATTACCGATAACAGTGGTTTTATTGTATAACCGGTCTTGCTAGGTAGCACTTAATCCAAAACAAGCTGATATGATAATAATGTAGATCCAACAGTGGTCGAGAAGCTCAACACTATCAAGAGCAATCTGCTTGATTGGTATTCCATGGCAACTCAGTAAACCCCACTCTTTCACATGGATCCAATCGGGTCAAGGGCAGCTAGCTCGAGGGATCACTCGCACCTCCGAGTCACTGTGATTTTCCTTGGGATTATTTAGCCTCTTGATCACTGCTGGGCTTAAATCCTGTAACTCCCTCCTTTGGGAATACAAATATCTGCAGTTTAAAAAGGAGGTGCCTTTTTTTCACTAAACTAAATTAGTGCCATGGTTAGTAGAGAGTTTAGTGCAGTGCAGAGGGGATCCTTACTCCAGTTTGCAGTAAGTCACTTAACTTGCAAGTTATTAATGGGGTAGTGACCCAAACAAATCTTCTCTTGACAAACAACAAAAATTAAAAATAAAATTTCCAATGCAAAAATGTACTATCCTCAAAATAACTCGATGTACATTAGAGTCACCAACCAAGGGAAACAAAAAAAATCCCTTCAAATAAACTGCAGAGAACTTTATTAAATAGTCAATGCAAAAATATTGTGGCTAAACTGACAGAAATTATGAGCATGTCAAATAATCCTTTCCAAAAATGGATTTCTTGAGTGAAATTGTACTTTTATTACATGACTTAATTTTATTAGTGTTGTAAATATACTAAAAATGATCTGGCTATGTTTTTATGTTAGCTGGACAATGGCTTTGAATAGTCTGAGAATTTTACAGATAAATAGAATATTAAGATTCACAAAGTTGGCGGAATGCTATACGATTCACAAACTCTGGAAGAAACCCAAGGTTGCATAAAAACCAACCCAGAAACACATGGTTGTAGAGTCAAGATAAAGTAACATCCTGTAATAATTCACTTTATTTATTGTAAAGATATATAACTAGCTTATCCTGCTGTTATATCTAACTTGTACCAAGACCAACAGTTTAATAGTTAGCAGGAGTTCATGGAGGAAGTATTGGTTCGGACACTGAATTTTAATCTGATGAAATACTTTCACTGTGGAGAGTGAATTCCCTTTGATGCAATTGATCCAAATTGAGGTCAATCTGCCTACTGTTCACACTTAACTTTGACTGAAACAAGATGAAGGGTGGAAAGTGTTGAGTATCAAAACTGCCGTGGTTACTGCATACAAATGAGGCAACATTTTAGACTGGTCCATTCTCTCCCACCTCAATCAAATCAACTTTAATTTGCACTTATTTTAAACTAACCACAAGGGATTTCATTGTAATCAAACTTAACATGGAGATAGAGCAAATATCATTTGTAAGTGAACATGATGTCAAAATGAGGAGGAGAGAAGGGCTCAGGCCTGAAATGTTGGTGATATTCCTTTCCTCCTATGGACTCTGTGAGACCTGCTGAGTTCCTCCAGCATTTTTGTCTTTTCACTGAAGTCAAGACAATTTAATTTCACTCACGTACACTAGCATTAAGTTTCTGCATAATTTATTCTTTGCTGTGCGTTTTCTTGTGTATGTGCGAAAAGTTCTAAAGAGTATGGGTGTTTGATACCACCAGTGAGTCAGAAGTTGAGGGTTCAAATTAGTGCCATGGTTAGTAGAGAGTTTAGTGCAATGTTATTACAGCACCAGTGACCCGGGTTTGATACTGGCGCTCTCTGTAAGGAGTTTGTACATTCTTCCCATGTCTGCATGGGTTTCCTCTGGGCGCTCCGGTTTCCTTCCACCCTCCAAAATAGATGGGGGTTGGAGATTAATTGGGGTATTTAGACTTGTGGGCTGGAATGTGGGCTCCAATGCTACCATTTGGGGTCCAATGCTACCACTTGATATGCTTCGACTGTTATTCCCGACAACCTGTTCCAAGCACCTATGTCAAAAAGCATGCATCATACATTTCCTCTAAACTCCCCCTGCTCCGATTTACATCAGTAGGCTGGGAATGACTTTTATTTCAATTTAACTTCATCCCCACCCTAGTCATGTCAATTCTGTAATCTGATCTTGGCAGCATTGCAGGGTGGTGATCACAGACTGCTGTTAGTATCCTTGTAGATTAGAAAAGTTCTTAATTCTTTTCATGAGGGGATTTAAATCTAACAAAGGATGTGCAGCTACTAATTTTGACAGAGGAAGCATATAATGTTGTATTAACACTGAAAGGGGAAAATTGAACACAATTCCTATCATTTCTTTGTAACATTGCCATGGCATCTTCTGAGAGTGCGCTCTGAGTTCATTTTTACACAGCACAGAAAAGACAGTCCAACTCTCCTCAGTACTACCATTGAATTTCACTCTCAGTGTTTTTTTTTTGCTTCTGTCTGGAATGAGATTTGAAACCAGAAATTTCTGACGGAAGCAAAAGTACAATCAAATAAACATGTCACACCTCTAACAAACTGGAACGCACCCAAATTACTCAGAGGAAATAGTGTCCTGTGCTCATGCCAATGGTCTATAAATCCATCACTGAACTATTCACTCATTGTGCTTTTCACCTAACATTCTGTACCTGTGCATAATATTCTCTTATATAATGATCAAAAGATTCTGGAAGTGGGTAGAACCATAGAACATTACAGCCCAGGTACAGGCCAATCTAGTCCATACAGAACATTATTCTGTCCAGTTCCATTGACCTGTGCCCAGACCATAGCCCTCTATACCCCTCTCATATATGCACCAATTCAAATTTCTCTTAAATGTTAATATCAAATCTACCTCTGCTGGAAGCTTGTTCTCACCAGCTTCAGATGAAAATACCCCAATATTTCCCTGAAATTTTTAAGGCTTAACCCTGATCCTCTAGTCTAGATCTTGTCTCATCTAACCTCAGTGGAAAAGATCAGCTTTCATTTATCCAATCTATACTCTCATAATTTTGCATGCCTCTATCAAAAATCTCTCCTCATTCTACGACGCTCCAGGGAATAAAGTCCTAACCTACTCAACGTTCTCCTGCAAATCAGCTTGCGTCCCATCGAAACCCTTGCAAATTTTCTCTGCACTCTTTCGATCTCATTGATATCTTTCCTGTAGGTAGGTGACCAAAACAATACAAATTTGGCCTCAGTGATGACTTATACATCTTCAGCAAAGAAATATTCCAACCCAATACTGTGATTTATGAAGGCCAATGATCCAGACTTTTTTTTAATGATTTTATTTATCTATGTCGCCACTTTCAAGGGATTATTTATCTATTCCCAAATCCCTCTGTTCCACTGCACTCCACAATTCATCCTCCCGAAGTGCAACACCTTCCACTTGTCCGTGTTAAACCCCATCTGCCATTTTGCAGCCCATTTTTGAAGCAGGTCCGGATCATGCTGCAAGCTTTGAGGGGCTTTCTCGCTGTCCACTACACCCACAATCTTACTCTCATGTGCAAATTTGCTGATCCAATTCACCACTTTATTTTCCATATCGTTGATACCGATGACAAACAACGGAGGACCTGGCCCCCGTTGCTGAGACACACCAGTAGTCAGAAGACAAAACATTCTCTTCCAATCACCTTGTCAAGACTGCTGAGGATATTTCATGTTTCAATCCAGTCACCTCTTCTCAAACAAAACAACTCTTCTGAGCTCCAGCAGACAAAAAGCTGAACCTGTTTCAGCTTTCCTTACAAGAGAGGCACAGCCCAAGAATCAGACTAGTGAGTGTGGCCCTCTGAACTGTTTCCAACTCAGTGGAAACAAGTTATCCTGAACTCCAAGAAATGATCACTGCTACATTGCCAAGACGCGAAGATTTGAGATATGGCGAGAGGTTGGGTCTTTACTCTCCAGTATGTAGGAGGCAGAGGGATGATCTTATAGAGATTTATAAAATCATGAAGGGCATGGACAAAGTCAATGCTCACAGTCTTTCCCCCAGAGTAGATGATTCTAGGTCTGGAGGATGTAGGCTTAAGGTGAGTGGAGTGGGCAACTAGAGGCAGATGACGGGAAACTATTTTCTGTGTCTGGAACGAGCTGTCAGGTGCCATATTACTGTCATTATTGCAGAGGGCTTTTGGACAGATATATGGACAAGAAGGGCTTAGAGGACATGTATTAAATGCATGATACCATGACTCCAAAGGCTGAACTGAAAGTGAGAGAGAGAGAGAGAGAGAGAAAGGGAGGGAGGGAGATAGGTAGAAAGACAGGGAGGGAGCAGCAGAAGAGAGAGATGCGGATAAGGAGAAGGAAGAAGAGAGGAGGGGGAGGAGGAGGAGGGGAGGAGGAGAAGGAGGGAGGAAGGGGAGGTGGAGGAGGAGGGGGAAGTTGTTGCTGAGGACACCGTTGCACCTTCAGGTGAGATTGACTGAATTTAAAGCAGTGGACTTTGGCTCAGTGTCTGCACAGAAAAATCACCATTGTGAAAACAGATTTTCTGGTCATTATTTTGTTGCCCTTAGTACACAAGTGGGTAGCCATGCATCTTACATAATAGCAGCAATAATACTTCAAAAGCATTTTGTTAGTTGTAAAGTACTTTTGGATGATCTAAGACTGTAAAAGATGCTACATAAGTACAGACGTTTCTCTCTGTATTTTCTCACATTTAAGGGTGCAAGCTGAAAAGGAAGTAAGTTCAAAGTGAAGTAATGGGAAGTGGACTGTGGAGTTACTCTTTCATCTTTAGAATGTCAGTATTGAATTCGGTCCCTTCCCATTGTGTGAGAACTCTGACTGGAATGAGTCGAAAACAGTTTGATCTGATTTTGAACGTGCATGAGGCCTCACTCGGAAAATTTGGAAGGAATCGGCATTGCTGGTAAACACAATTAAAACCCAATGGATAAATAAGGCAGGAAATATGACGTGATTCAATTGGGAAAAAAAAATGTGGTGCTCAAGATGTCCTGGAGACACATCGGGCATGCAGTTTTGTGATTTCACATAAACCTGGAATAGAAGAGCTGAAAGATAAAAAAAAAATAAGGGTTTATATTTGCATAGTGCCACTCATAACTTAGCAGGTTCCAAAGATTCAGTAATTGAGACAATTATGAAATGTAATTGTCTCATCGTCAAGGCTATCCCTCATAGTCGAGGATGATGGACCGTTCCGTTGATCCACAGTGCTTGTATTTGTTTGACGAGTACTTGATTTTGCTCCCCAAAAACACACGATACTTCACAAATCAACCAACTAATTCCAATGGCATGGAAACCTCGACAACTGGAGCTGGTTGTAGCCTTCATCCGCCTTCACAGCCGTTGAGTTCAGAGTAACTTCGTCCGCCTGTTCCACTGTTGAAGACTTGGCTGGATTGTTCTTTGTCAGGGACCTCACCCTCAACTTTACTGCCATTGGGGTGACCCTACTAGGACCATTGCTCCAGAGAGCATCACTTTCAGGATCACAGGACCACACAAGCCTCTCCACTATGACAAGGTGACAATGCACAGAGAAGAATGTGCCAGCCAGAATCTGAATGGTAACGTACCACAAATAATCATAAAACTGCTCCAGCATCACAAAAGCACCTCCCTCCCTTTCTTTCTCTGAAACTAACTGTGTCTGTGAATATTTATCTATGTTTCTTTATATTTGTTTTCTCTTTCCTTACTGAAGTACTGTAGGAGCTGTTTTCTTTATGGAATTACCTACTAAAAGCTGTAGCAAGTAAGAACTTTGGTGCATATGTATGTTTTACTTATGCGTACAGTATAACATTACCGTTATCAGTGTTTTTTTGAATATTTTATTTTTGAATTTCAAAGACTTGTACAAATCTAAACAAACCACGCAATCTCTTTCAACAATAATATATAACACACAGAACCCAATTTTTCCCTACCCCTCTCCCCTCCCTCCCGTATCCCAATAACAAAGAAAAGATTACATAAATCAAACAAATTCCAAAGAACCAAATATCAGTAAAGTCACAAACCCTTAAGAAAAACCTAAAGAAACCTGAAATAAAAAAGATAAGGTACAAAATACAAGAGCCCGTCATCTGCGCCACGACCCACTTCATTGATCTCAATCATTTCACAACTGGCACGGATTGCTGCATTTCCTTCATTCAGAAAGGGTATAATGTGTACCAATCTGCTACAGATAGGGTTGTCCCACCCTAACAAATGCACCATATTTCCTACTTAAATTGTATATATTTTTCTCCAGGGAATACAAAGCTGCATTTCCATATTTCATCATGTAATATTTAGTTTGGAGTCGGATTTCCACATGACCGCTATACAATTCCTGGCTACTGCCAAGGCGACCTTCACAATCTGAATATAAATCATGTCCATAATGTTCCATTATCAGTGTTAAATGTCTTTCAAACTGATAGTCATTAATGATACTCTTCCGATACCATTTTGGTGTGTTGGCAGCCCTTGACCTATCTGACAATGACTTATTAACAGTTAATTTTTTTCCTTTATAATCATTTGGACAACATGGAGATGCTGTTGTTTTGACTTCATTAAATGAAAATTCCATTCTAAAGTAGCATTGAGTCTTTCACTGTTTATTAGAATTTTATATGATAAGAACTTTGATGAAACAATTAAACAATACTTAAACAGTTAATGAAATGGACAATAAAATGTTATTATGTTGAAAAGAATGGTCAAAAAATATCTGGACTATCTCTAGGGGATACTGGTGAGACCTCATTTGGAGTACAGTGTGCAGTTTTTGGCCCCTTATCTTAGAAAGGATGTGATGTTGTTGTGCAGAGGAGATTTACTAGGATGATTCCCAGAATTCCAGGGCTAACGTACGAGGAGCATTTGACAGCTCTTGAGTTGTATTCATTGGAGTGTAGGAGAATGAGAAGAGGTTTCACATTTCGTATTTTGAAAGGTTTAGATAGGGTGAGTGCAGGTAAGATGTTTCCCTTGGTGGGTGAATCGAGGACAAGGGGTCATAGTCTGAAAATGAGAGGTTATCCATATAAAACAGAGATTAGGAAGAGCTTCTTTAGCCAGAGGGTCGTGGATCTGTGGAACTCACTGCCGCATACAGCAGTGGAAGCCAGATCATTGGGAGTATTTAAACAAGAAATAGACAAGCATCTCATTAGTGAGGGCATCAAGGGATATGGGGAAAAGGCCGGAAATTGGAACTAGTGTAGAGTAGCTTAGTGTAGATTTACAGAACCGGCTCGATGGGCCTAGTGGTCTGGTTCTGTTCCTTTGTCTTGTGATCTTGTGAAACTAACATAATCTCTCTAAGATGGTTTAAAACTTAGCTGTAACCTTTGCTCGAAGACTGTTAAACTATGGAGGCACTCAATGAATATGAAATCAATCTTCTTGAAAGCCATAAACATAATCTGCTTGTAATAAATACATTTTAACCCTTCCATTTAAGTTTCCAGATATTTATAACGTCTTTTTTTCAATCAGAAAATAAACATGTCAGAAATAATTTGCTCAGTGCTGATTACTGAACAAAATTGAGGAGGTAGTGATGGTATTCTGGGTTTAAATGAATGTATATTGATCAATATTACAGATAATAAAATTGGAATGGGTGTAGACCCATGGACATTCAAGCCTGCCTTGTCATTCAATGCGATGATGACTATTCTCCTCCAGATCTTAATTCCACTTAATTCTAGTTCTCCACACCCTAAATTTGCTAATCTTTCAAAATTGATTTACTATTGGATCTATCCTCCACTTCTCTCCAGGCAGTAAATCTCAGAGATTTCGCACTGTCTTTTTAATTTTTTTAAAACTTTAGATATACAGTACAGTATATAGCTCTTTTGGCCCAATTACACCCAAATTACCTACAACGCCTGGTATGTTTTGAACGGTGGAAGGAAACCGGAGTCCCCTGGGGAAAACCCACTCAGACACTTACAAGCTCCTTACCGACAGCGTGGGATTTGAATCCTGGTCCTGATTGTGGTGTAACAGCGTAGCGCTTACTGCTACGCTAATTGTGCTGCCCTCCGTGGGAAGAAATTCCTATGCACCTGAGTTTTAAATGATTAGCTGCTTATTGTAATTACAGTAAAACCCCTGTTAGCTGGAATTTAAGCAACTGGCAGCCTTAAACAACCAGCAGAAAAAATTGCGGGAAATAAATAGGAAAAAAAAACCAGAAGTTTAAAATTGGCGCGTCTTGCTGTTAGTTCGCTAATCTCGTAACACACAATCTCAAGCAATCAGAAAATTCACTTATCTGGCATCTACCAATTCCTATAGGTGCTGGATACCTGGAGTTTTACTATAAGTTTCCTTGTTGGAGAATCTCCAGCTAGTAGATATATCTCAATACCTACCCCAACACATGAAAGAACTGGGAGAACTCAGCAGGACATGGAGAATTTATTGAGAGCAATGGGCACTTGAGGCTTTGGGCTGAGCCCTTTTTCATGCATGTCAAGGATTAGACAGGCACCCAAATAAGAAGGTGGGGTGAAGACGAGGAGAAGTGGGCACAGCCGAAGTTTCCAGGTGATAGCTGAATGCCATTGGGAGGGGGAAGAAAGGAAAGGAACTGGGAAATGAGGAGGAACTCCTCACACTAATCATTCGAGACTCTCATATGTACAAAATAATATTTATTTATTTACTTGCAGAATGAACACTCACACGGTCGGCGCCAAGGGGGGAATTCCCCCGCCCCCGTGAGGTGCTGTGCCCTAACACTCTCACAGCCATTGCTTGCCGTCAGACCCTCCCCCACACGCATCACTAGCACCTAGCTTGTGACTCTCCACGCAAAAAAAGCAACGGTTTCGGCTGCTACATTAGAGGGTCGGAGATGGTCTACGCTCCGCCCCACCACTCCCCCCCCCCCCCCCACCTTCCTACTGACTGAGTTTACGACTGTCAGACTGTGTCCCACCTGGTTACCTATAGCTGTCGCTCTGGCACCGACCTGATTAATCGTCCTGCATGTGTATTATATCTGGTTGTGTGTCCTGCATATTTTGCTCTTTATATTATTTTCTGATTTGCCATCCAGAATATATTTAATACCTTCAGCAAAAGAAGCAGGTAAGAAAGGAACCAATCTGCAGCTTCCCCATTGCTCTACATCTCCACTTCAAGAACTCAGATCAGCCATGATCTCATTGAATGGTCAAGGTGCCTGCTCCTGCTTCCACTTGGTCCAATGGTTCTCAACCTTTTTTATCTCATTCACATACCACCTTAAGTAATCCCTTACGAACAAAAGAGCACCTTCTAAAGATGTACGGGGTTAGAAAGTTAATCGGTCATCAGTCCCGCTGTTAATACTGTAAAGGTTTACCCATGAACCGAGTCTAGGTTAAAAATGGCCAGAATCCAAAGGGTTAAAAAGGTGAACAATGACCTTTTGTAGGCCAGGTAATTTAATGCAGCAGATTGGCAGTGGTTCCACTTTAATGAGCCGTTTAATTGCTTGTGAAGTTCAGTTAGCTTGAGTTATATCGCATTTAAACAACATTAAACGGCTTAAGCTCAATTCATCGTAAATATTAACATTCTGCCATAAAATGCGGAGGTTGATTGAGGTTCTGCCTATGTCAATTCCAAGCTCCATTACATCCCTTTGATGAGTATTGCATCCCAGAGTTACAGATAGCCCATCATCAATTATCAGATCAAAGAATTTTAATTGATGCTACCAAGAAAAGCTGCCGTCATTCACTGTAGACAACTTACTTTCCTCACCTCCACCTCACCCCAGCTATGAAAGGAAACTCATCTTGTGTGCCAACTATGACCTTCTACTGCTTCATTCCACTGCCTTTCCGATGCCCCCAGTGTAACTACGGCCCCTTGAATCAGCTGCAGCCTTGTTAACGTAGAACAGAGAACATGACAGCACAGTCCAGGCCCTTCAGCCCACAATGTTGTGCTAATCGATATAAACCTACTGCATCTTCAATCTAACCCTTCCCAACCTCACATGCATATTTTCTATTCGGGTGGAGCAGTTACCCTACCACGTAGTGACACACCCTGACAAGGTACTCTGCACCTCTTGTTGGAGGTGGTAATTTCCTGGCACTTTTCTAACTCAAATATTACTTGCCATTGATCAGCTTGTGTTTGACTGTTGTCCAAATCTTGCTGCATGCATAAACTGTTCAATTTACCGAGGGGTTGCAAACAGAATTTAACTTTGGAAAAAAAAAAATCCAGGGTAACCTTCGAAGTTCTGATCCGATGGTGGAATGAAGGGTATTGATAAAACACAGCTGAAAATTTCAAACTCCATTTCAAAACACAAAAGGAATTTGTAAAATAATATTAAAATAAAAACACAACACTGGAGGGACTCAGCAGGTCAAACAGTGTACTTTTTATAACAAAAATAAAGATACATCACCAACATTTCAGGCTTGAGCCTTCATCAAGGTGTGATCGAAATGTAGGCAGGCCCCCAAACAAGGGGGAGGAACACAAGCCCAAAGGTAGAAGGTAATAGGTGAATAAGGGAACAGCAGCCAACAGGAGGAGGGGAATGGCTCTGTGAATGGAGGGGGTGGGAGAGGAAAGAGCGGGAGGAGTGAAGACAGAAGGATAGGGAAGAGAGGGAGAACGGGGAGTGGGCTAGCAGAAACCAGAGAAGTTGATGTTAATGCTCTCCGGTTTGCCCAGATGGAATGTTAGGTGTTGCTTCTCCAATTTACAGGTGGCCAAACGCAGGCCACCCATAAATTAGAGGATGCCATACCATGGTGTCTGCATTGGTGCATTCATGTTTTTCTCTTGTTATCTGGAGATTATTACCTGTGCATTCACAATTTCAGTTTTCATGAGGGACGTTTTTCACAGGGTGCGACCAGTACTAGTCAGCTGAACCCTTTTGGCTCCCCAATAAACATTTATCCTCAACATCACACAGTATTAACTTATCAATGATCTTGTCTGTAGGATCCAGCTGTGTGCAATTTACCTGCTGTACAAGTTAGTGTACAGCAGGAGAGAAGATGAGGGAGGAATGGGTGGGAAGAATAAAGGAAATATCTTGTTTTTTGCAGAGTGAGAGCAGGTAACGATGTGGTAGGTAATGTGGCAGTTAAATAGTAGGTAATGAGGCGCCTGCAAGCTCACACCAAGACACAAGAGCAACTTGTCCGTGAACTACTCTTTGCAGACGATGCCGCTTTAGTTGCCCATTCAGAGCCAGCTCTTCAGCGCTTGACGTCCTGTTTTGCGGAAACTGCCAAAATGTTTGGCCTGGAAGTCAGCCTGAAGAAAACTGAGGTCCTCCATCAGCCAGCTCCCCACCATGACTACCAGCCCCCCCACATCTCCATCGGGCACACAAAACTCAAAACGGTCAACCAGTTTACCTATCTCGGCTGCACCATTTCATCAGATGCAAGGATCGACAACGAGATAGACAACAGACTCGCCAAGGCAAATAGCGCCTTTGGAAAACTACACAAAAGAGTCTGGAAAAACAACCAACTGAAAAACCTCACAAAGATTAGCGTATACAGAGCCGTTGTCATACCCACACTCCTGTTCGGCTCCAAATCAAGGGTCCTCTACTGGCAGCAACTACGGCTCCTAGAACGCTTCCACCAGTGTTGTCTCCGCTCCATCCTCAACATTCATTGGAGCGACTTCATCCCTAACATCGAAGTACTCGAGATGCAGAGACGGACAGCATCGAACCCACGCTGCTGAAGATCCAACTGCGCTGGGTAGGTCACGTCTCCAGAATGGAGGACCATCGACTTCCCAAGATCGTGTTATATGGCGAGCTCTCCACTGGCCACTGTGACAGAGGTGCACCAAAGAAGAGGTACAAGGACTGCCTAAAGAAATCTCTTGGTGCCTGCCACATTGACCATCGCCAGTGGGCTGATATCGCCTCAAACCGTGCATCTTGGCGCCTTACAGTTTGGCGGGCAGCAACCTCCTTTGAAGAAGACCGCAGAGCCCACCTCACTGACAAAAGACAAAGGAGGAAAAACCCAACACCCAACCCCAACCAACAAATTTTCCCCTGCAACCACTGCAACCGGGTCTGCCTGTCGCGCATTGGACTTGTCAGCCACAAACGAGCCTGCAGCTGACGTGGACGTTACCCCTCCATGAATCTTCGTCCGTGAAGCCAAGCCAAAGAGAAGAGAATGTTTCTTTGCAGCTGAGAATGATCTTGCTTTTCTCTCTTTAAGCTAAACAAGAAGATCTGTAGATGCTGGACTCGAGTGCCCAACAGGAAGTAAAAGGCAGTCAATGTTGGCCCCTACAGGGATTTCAGGTTCCTGATGAAAACCCGAAACGCTGATCGCCTTTCACTTCCTGTGGGTGCTGCTGGACCTGCTGAGGTGCTTCCAGCATGTGGTGATATGTATATACTGTGCTGCGTACCAGTGGCTGGCCCGCCCCATGATGACTTGCTCCGTAGTGACTTCTCCCCTTGTGACCTGGCCATAAAGGTCGTCCTTCCTTCCCCTGTCCTCCATTCGAGCACATGGAGTCGGGCCAGCTACAATCTAACGTGTATTAAAGCCTATCGTTCGCCTCACTCAGTCTTTAGTGTTATTGATAGAGCGTATCACAGCATTTTCTAATTTGGTATCAGATCTCCAGCATCTACAGTTTTAAAAATGTTTGATTCAATGTAGATTAGCTGGTCAGCTGTGGTTGTGGGACCTTACTGCATGCTTGTCCGATTGTATTTCATATTGTAATTGCAGCAAATGCATTTCAAAAGTGTTTCATTGACAATGAAGAGCTTTGAGATCTCCTTAGGAGATGAAATACACTATATAATTGTAATTTATCCTTCTTTCACTGACAAAACCTGCTGTCCCTGGCTCTGTGCAATCAGTGATGGTCAGATGTTCAAGTTTATTATCGTTCGGTTGTACACGAAACGGCATTCTCCGGACCTCGGTGCAAAAACATGCACCACACAACCCAACATATTATTCACACAGACAAACAATACATAAGCAGCACATACAGTATAAAAATAAATAAACATTGTTTAATGATTAGTGGAGTTTGGAGGATTAGAACAAGTAGTTCATTCAAGGCCAAAATTTTTTTTTGTCAGTCTGTCAGCCATTACAGGAAAATATATTGCTGAAACTTAATTCAACTGTTGGATAAAACATTATGGTACCATGATTTTTTTTTTGTATTTAAATCCCTTACTTATAACATACAAAACTTGTAACCTTCTTCTTTATTGTTCCATGAAACGTAGCATTCTAAGTGGTTGATTCTTAATAACAAAATATTGGTATAAAAGTTAATGTGGCCTAACGGTATTTAACATCATTCAACGATATTTAACATCTTAACAAAGTTCAACAATCTTTAATGTTCTTTTAGAATTGCTTAACTTTCTTTAACGATGCTTAAAGGTTGCTTAACCATTGTTCAATGTCATTAAACGGTCCACAGAAATTGTCGACACCTAACTCCCTTCCTCAAATCTCCAACTGACCATTCGCACAGGGGAACCTAGATTTAAACTCCTATCGCGTGTGCTCCAATCGTTCACTGCCGGGGCCGAGCCAACCGCGCATGTGCCACCATGTTCCTCCAGCACCGCGACGGTGCCGGCCTTGGCGCATGCGCCTGCCAGCACCCGCGCACGTGCACAGTAATCGACATGGCTGCACGTGGGTTTTATGTGATGTCATGGATGCACTCTGACATACTCTTTATTTTAAAGGGAGAAAAAATATGCAGTTGAATTCTTTTACAATTACTTCAGAAACTAATGACCTGTTGTTAAAAAAACATTTGACTGAATTGAACTTTCATTGGATTGACACCTTTTGCTAAAAAAATAGAAGGAAGTCAGACACGTCAGAGAATTGTGTGCTTGATGTGTGTTCACTTCTGTTGAAGTACACTGATCTATAGGACTAGAGGCCTCACTGGAAACAGTCCAGTGGCAACTTCCCTACTATAATTCCCCCCTGACTTCAAACAGAAATAATCATCTAGTAGTTGGTATTTCCTTTTTTATCTTTATTGATTTTCTCAAATCTGTCTGTGCTTTTAAAATAGAGCCGCCCTGACATTTTAAGTTCTAGCCATAATAGAGGCAGACTTGAAAGTTTTTCTTTCACTTCTTTCCTAAGGAAATATTAGATGTGAATGCAGTCGGACCAAATCAAATAGCTGCGCTATATCATATTCAGTGATTTCTAGGTGAGTCCAGGACTAATTGGATCATATGACTCCTCGTGGCACAATCGTACCCTGCTGTGATACCCCAGCATGATTTGGGAAATCTGCCTCTTCCATTCTAGACCTGGCATGGGGACAGGGACAAGGAGAAATCAAATACATTGTCATTAAAAAAAAATCTGTGTTTTAATTAGTTTCATTTTTAAATGCTTGTTTTCTTACTTATTTAAAATGACTTTATTCATTTTTAAAACTGCCAAACAAGTATCCCAATTTGGCCAGATGATAAAGCCTTGACCGCTGCTTTGCTCCGTCACCCTTTGACTGCTGTGGCAGGCCTCTTCTATTTATATTTTGTCAGTCTCTTCAAAAAGTTACTTGTCATAAAGCATCATTTCATTCCCAACCTCGATAACTTAACAACAACATCCTTGCCATAGCCATTAGATCATAAACATTTATTTCTGTTTGGGCCATCAATTCCAATTCAGATTCATGTTTTTAGATTGCAGATTTATTGTCAGAGTACATACATGATATCATATACAGCCCTTAGATTTTTTTTCCTGTGGGGGTGAGACAGAATCGGCAGGTCAAAAAAAGCGGACTCATGTGCCATGTTGTGAATGCTGTGTGTATTCAGATAAAGAGTCTTAATTTTTGAAGACTGTGGCTCTATATAGGGATGCACTCTTGTGTTTGTATGGTCCGTGCAATCCTGACACAATCTGGGCATCATTACTCTTTTAACATAACATAACAATTTACAGCACGGAAACAGGCCATTAGGCCCTTCTAGTCCGCACCGAACCAAACACCCCTCTCTAGTCCCACCTCCCTGCACAATGCCCATAACCCTCCATCTTCTTCTCATCCATATACCTGTCCAACCTTTTCTTAAACAATACAATTGACTCCGCCGCCACTATTTCTCCCGGAAGCTCATTCCACACATCTACCACTCTCTGAGTAAAGAAGTTCCCCCTCATGTTACCATTACTGTTCACTATTGGTTTATCTGTTAAAGATATGTTACGTTGTAGATCAGCAGCAATAAAAATTCACCAAGCCAGTGTTATTTTTAAAACAATATATTTATTAATAATTACTAATAATATAACATCTTACTTAAATCTACCCCATTTATGCGCGAATATATGTGTGTGTGTGTGTGTGTGTGTTATCAAAACCATTACAACTTAGGCACAATTTTGGAAAGTCAATTCAAAGTTCAGTCTTAGAAGCCCTGCGTTGAAATTCAGACTTTTAAACTGATGCTCAGAAGTAATTATCAAGGAGATGAGACACTGAGTGATCAGACTGCAAAAAAAAAACTCATGGATCCTTGTCAAGTTGCTTCCAGAGAAATGTCCTTTCATATGAACCATTGTCACAACTCCCTGCTTCCTTGCGCAGGGGAAACAAAATATGTGACTTCCACAATGTTTCCAAAACCCGGGAACGGATCAGATGAAATGACCATTACAATGGTTATGATTCAATGCAGGAATTCATCTGCTTCCTTTACCCAGATATGGGTCAATCAAAATGGTTCAATAATTCCCCTGACAAGAAGTATTAGTATACATGTGCATTTCCACACACAGTCAATCCACCTCTGTGTTTTTAGATGGCTGCCTGATCAATAAGGAAACCTATTTCTTCAAGTGTCCCAATCACATGACTCATAATCACATGACTCTTTCTCAACCCATGTATTTTCCCTGAATAAACAGCCATTGTTTTTGGTCTTAATTGAGAGCATCAACCTTGTTTGTAGTTTGGACCTGATGGTGCCATGTAGTCTGTAAATGTTGTGAAAACTGCGAATGGTTGCAGTCTGTACCAACCTTCAAAGTGACACTCACGAAATAAAACAGGAGCTTGTAATAAGTAGAACATGTACAACACAGTCCAGGCCCCTCGGATCACAATGCTGTGTTGACAATGTAAGCTACAACAATCTTATTCTTTCCTACCTCACACACAGAACCCTCTGTTCTTCCTACATCTATGTGCCTAAGAGTCTTTTAAATGTCCCTATTGTACCAGCCTCAACCACCACCCTGGCAATTCATTCCATTGACATCTCCCCTAAACTTTCCTCCACTCACCTTAAACAGATGCCCATAATACTAAGTTGATTGGTATTGTCAGCTTGGGATAAAGATGTTGGCTACCCACCCTACCTATGGCCTTCATAATCAACTATGGCTCCATTAAATCACCTCTCATTCTTCGTCACTCCAAAGATAAAAGCCCCAGTTCTGTCAACTTTGCTTCTTATGACATGTTCTCCAATCCAGGCAACATTCTGGTACATTTCCTCTGCCCCCTCTCCAAAGTATATCCATCCTTCCTGTAATGAGGTGACCAGAACTGAATGCATGTGGTCCAACCAGAGTTTTATAGAGCTACAATATTACCTCATGGCTCTTGAACTCAATCTTCTGACTAATTTTTTAAATTAAACTTTATTTATTTGAAGAATCATTAATAGTAATACAAAATACATTCCATAAATAAAATTTTATATGAATATATAAAAAAACAAAAGAAAAAAATATTTAAAAAAACCAAGAGAAAAAAAAAATCAAATCCCCACCCCCCTCCCACCCATCAGCCAGCTCTCTTAAGAAGAATTAAAAATATATAAACAGAAACTAAAAATATATAATAAATCAAAATATATCTAAATGCATATATTCCAAATATGGTAACCACTTATTAACCAAAAAGGAATAATTGCCATGCAGATTGTATGCAATTTTTTTCTCTAACAATACAAGCTTTCAATTCATTATGCCATTGCATTATATTAATCAGTATATTATCTTTCCATGTACTTGCTACACATTTTCGAGCTACAGACAATGCTAAATATATAAATGCAATTTGAAATTTATCCAACCCTAATCCCCTTAAAGCAGTGGTTCCCAACCTTTTTCTTCCAACTCACATACCACATTAAGTATTCCCTATGCCATAGGTGCTTTGTGATTAGTAAGGGATTGCTTAAGGTGGGATGTGGTTGGAAAGAAATAAATTTGAAAACCACTGTTTTAATCAGGCCTAATGAAGTTGTTATGTACTCGGTTTCATAACTCCAAAGTAAATGGGCCAATGACAACTTTTCTCAAGAAAAATATTTTGGTAACAATTGGGTCTGGAGCAATGGTTCTCAACCTTCCCTTCCCACTCACACCCCACCTTAAGCAATCTCTTACTAATCACAGAGCACTGATGGCATAGAGAATACTTAAAGAGGTATGTGAGTTGGAAGAAAAAGGTTGGGAACCATTGCCTTAAAGGAATCATATAACCCATTAAAAAAATAGATGGATCTAATGGTAACTTAAAATTATATAATTTTTCCAAAATTAACTAATGAAGATCAGCACACACCCTATCAACTTCTTAACCACTCTAAGGGATGTATGGGCCCTGGACCACAAAGTCCCTCTGTTCCTCCATGCTGTTAACAATCCTGCCATTTATTGCACCTTCAAGTTTGACCTTCCAAAGTGCATCACTTCACACCATCTTCCACTTCTCACACTAACTCTGAATCCTGACTATATCCTGTTGCAATCTACTACTCTATCTGCAACACCTCTAACCTTTGGATCAAACCCCCCCCACAACAGTGTTGTATTTAACTTTCTAAATTTGGCCTCATCTGATCCCTCCCTTCCACTGCTACCACCCCCACAACCTCCACCTTCAACATTATTTTCAGTTGAGAGCCTTGTTTCCAGCTCTAGTTGTTGTATGTTCTTGGATTCTGCTCCTAGCTAATTTAGGGGAAACCCATCCTTGTGGAACAGCTCTTCCTTTCTCCATTTCAACCATCAGTTATCCATAAATGGATACCTTTCACATTTGGACACACATCAAACTTGCTGATCTTATAGACTCTATGACAATTTGCCCATTGTTTAAGGATCGAAGTTCAATACTGTGACGCATTTTAAGACATAGTTTTCTAGACTTGCCATCAGAAGCTACCATATGTAATAGTTGACCCCCCTGCTTTTTTTGAACCATGTAAAAGTTGATCCCACCCCCCTCTATTTTTGGCCCCACCCATCCTAACTCCTGACGCTCTGAACGCCTGCCCATCCGAGCTCTTGATGCTCCGGTCAGCCGCTCATCGGAGGTAGCGACGCTCATCTATGTGAGCTCTCGATGCTCCGACTATGGATCCTTGCCTGGGCTGTCCGTCCATCTGAGCTTATCATCCAGTCCCAGCCATCCGAGCTCCTGAAGCCTTGTACGATGCAGATACTTACAGTGGTCTAAAGTATGACCTGTGTTAAAGTTGAATTCCCAAATTTGATCTGAAAAATTGGTCCAAAAAACTCGACTATTACATGAGTCCCACATGTTGTTCATCTTTGGTGTTTGTGTGCAGTTGAAGGAACATTGTCCAATGTGCTTCCCTGAATGATTTTACTTCAGAGACTCAACCCTAATTTTGCTCTCTTCCTCTGACACTGAAGGAGGCCATTCAGCCTTGGGTTTCTAACCGGCTCTCAGAACACTCCTTCAACTCTATTACCTTACTTATTTCTCTGCAATCTATTCTCCCTCACATTATCTCCACCTTCATTCGCAACCCCACCCACCTAAACTAGGTAGAAAGAATTGTAAAGGTCAAGAGAGCCTTTGTCTCATTGGCTTTCATAAATAAAAGTATTGAGTATAGGATTTGGGATGCTATGGTGAAGGTGATAGGACATCGGTGAGGTTAAATTTGGAGTATTGTGTGCAGCTTTGTTCACCTAACTACAGGAAAGATATCAACAAGATGGAAAGAATGCAGCAAAGATTTACTAGGATGTTGCTGGGTCTTCAGGAAGTGAGTTACAGGGAAAGGTGAAACAGGTTAGGACTTTATTCCTTGGTGCATAGAAGAATGAGAGGATTTTCCACTGTGGCTGGAGGACATGGGTTATGGGTAAAAGGTGAGATGTTTAGCGAGGAACTAGGAAAATGGGGGAACTTCTTCCCACAGAGAGTAGTGGGAGCGCAAGTGGTGAATGCAGGCTCAGTTTTGAAATTTAAGAAAAATTTGGACAGGTAATTGGATAGGAAAGGTATGGAAACCTATGGTCTGAATGCAGGTCATTGGGATTAGGCAGAATAACAGTTTGGCACAGACTAGATGGGCTGAAGGGCCTGTTTCTGTGCTTTTCGGGTTCTCTGGTTCCATGGGTCTATGGTTACAGATAGTTCTCCACTGCTCTAAATTGCCCCAAGTGCATGGGTGATGCAGAATTTGTGTGAAGTTAATAGGAACATGGGACAAGAAAATACAATTAATACAGGACTAGTGTCGAAGCATGCTTGGTGATTGGTGTGGTTTCTGTACACTGAGAGGCTTGTTCCCATGCTGTGTGGCCCGACGAGTAATACACAAAACTGAGGAGGTTGGTCTGGGAGGGGACAGTACATCATCCTGCAGAAAATTTGGACCTCTACTACCCATGCCCTCACTAACACTGTCTCTTCAAGATCCCCTGCTTATTACCATTGATCTTTCCCCCATCAGCATATGGACATTCTTCCTAAAGATAACATGACTAATTTTCCTGCTCATCACTGTTAACAGAAGCATGGGGTTTGTAAATTGCTTTTCATATCCCCTACATTAATGTAGTCACGACAGATTAAATGGCTTTTGAGACATCTTGAGATTGAGAGATATAATATGCATTTATTTTGGGTGGGACATTTTTTTGGGTGGCATGGTTTACATAGCTGTGACAGTGCCAACAACCCGGGTTAGAATCGAGCGCTGTCTGCAACAATTTTGTAGGTTCTCCCCATTGTTTGCATAGGTTTCCTCCTGCCCTCCAAAATGTGCGGGGATTGTAGGTTAATTGGGATATTTGGGCGGCACGGGCTCATGGGCTGGAAGGGCCTTTTACCATGCAGTAGGTCTAAATTTAAAGATTAAAAAAAGTAATTTATTGAGCAACAGAAACTGGAACATAGATGACAAAACTTGTTTTTAAAATTCAATGTTCAAGCCTCGGCATGCCTTTTAAAAAATAATGTATTTGGCCCTATATCTATTGTATCATAATCTAATTGAAAGTAATTCCCATGATGGCATCTTTGTGAATAAGATACTAATTACAGTGTAGTATTTTGGGATTGATACATCCATGTGCATCATCTGTTAATAATCAAGATTAAATGAGAAATGAATCATTCCAGATTTTGGAGAGTCTGTTCCTGTCATTCTTGTAAACAATTTCTCTATGTATATATTAGAAAAAGATTTTTAAAAACTCTGTGTAAATTTACTGGGTAAAAAAAAAGCAAAAGCCACGAAACTGGGGTCACATAGAGAAGTTTCTGGAAGAATGTTGCAGAACGAGAGGTTTTAAGGTTTTTATACAACAAATGAGTTCAATTCTGCCCGTAAAATGCCACTCCTGCGTCGATCACTGAGGCGAAACAAATAAAGTGACTAACTGGCAATACCTTTGGCAAGTAAAGATATGAAAGCAAAGGCTCAAAGAACAAGAAGAAAGTTTTCCTTCCCAAGACTTTTCTGGGTTTTGTCATGTTGTTGAAGAATGCACAACAGTCCTAAAACCACAGAACTATAGAACACGACAGCAAAGAATAGACCCCTCTGCCCATCCAGTCTATACCTATCTATTATTCTGTCTAGTCCCACTGTCCTATACCCGGAAAATAAGCCTCCATACCCCTCCCATCCTTTCCAATTTATTTTAAATCTCGAAATCGAGTCTGCAAGCATTCACAACTTCAGGTGATGGCCTGTTCCACTCTCTCTTTGCTTGCTACGTGAAGAAGTTCCCCCTAATGTTCCCTTTAAACATTTCACCTTTCACCTTTAACCTATGTCCTCTAGTTCTTGTCTCACCCAATCTCAGTGGATAAAGCCTCGTACCCGTCATAATTTTCTATCCCTCGATTAAATCTCCCCTCGTTCTCCAACAGTCCACAGATTAAAGTCTTAACCTATTTAACCTTTGCCTGTAACTCAGCTCCTCAGGTCCCAAGACTCTAGATGAACTGGGAGGACGAATATCTGACACTCAGGCTGGGGGTATGAAAGATTAGAGTTAGGAGTCCTAGTCACAGAATTCTCCAGCTCTTTTGGCCCAACTCATCCATGCTGACAAGGTTTCCCACCAGAACTCATCCCATTTACCATGGTTTGGCCCCTATTCCTCTCATAAAAATACACAGAGATGCTGGAGGAACTCAGCCAGTCTCGCAGAATCCATAGGAGGTTAAGCTATATTACCGACGTTTTGGGTTTGAGCCCTTCTTCAAGGTATAAGCAAAAAGCCGGCAGGTGTCTGAATTATAGACTAGGGAGAGAAAGGGGGAAGAATGGGAGGGGGAGGAGACCAGACCAACAGAAAAAGGGGTTAATTGGACATGATGAAAGGAAAGGTGAGAATTGATTTTGGCTCTGTGAAAGGAGACAGAGGTGAAAAGGAAAAGAGAGAGAGAGAGAGAAGAGAGACGCGGAAGAAGAAGGGGGGAGGGTTTAACGGAAACTGGAGAGGTCAATGTTAATGCCATCCGGTTGGAGGGGGGAGGATTTGTTCCTTCAGTTTGCAGGTGGTCACAGTCTGGCAGTGCATGAGACCATGGACAAGCATGCCAGAAAGGGAATGGTCCGGGGAATTGAAATGGGTGGCCCATGGGAGATCCCCGCAATTCAGGACTCACAACTGCATTTGTGACATTGAAACTTGCTCAAGACATTTCTCAGGGCCTTCCTTGTGAATAGTGTAGTGAAAATTGATGCAATATGCTGAAGATGCTGGATTTCATATTGAGAGAGGGTTTTGAGTCAGCTTGGGTTTCCAAATCTACAGTGGGTGGCCACTGGGAGATCCACGCTATTGAGTCGGACAGAGCTGTGGTGCTCAAGAAAGAGATCTCCCAGTCTGCGCCCATTTTCTGCGACGTAGAGGAGACCACCGGATGCAGTAGATGATCCAACTATGAGTAAAAAGCAGACAGGCGCCCAAATAAATAAAAGCTGGAGAGAAGGGATGAATGGGAAGGGGGAGAAGAACTGGCCAACAGATAAAAGGTGTTAATTAGCTATGGACAGGAGGGAATCCCCTCAACTCTCACCTTTACTCTATCCTGTCCTGAGGTTGAAGATGGTTAAATTACTTGTTGAAAAGAAGCAGAGTAAAGCATTACACCTCTTCAATTTGTAATCCAGATCCAAGCCTTCAGAATGCCTTACCGGAAGGCCAATGGCAGACTTTTAAACTATCAGTTTGGAAGGGCAAAAAGAGCATAAAGTCTCTTCCTGAACTGCTTTGTATTTGGTCGAATCATTTCATGTGGTAAATAATAATGGCAAGGGGGAGACTTGATGGAATAGTTATTTTGACTGCAGATTTCCTCTGTCGTTTCCTGTGCTGACAAAGAGTTGTCCCTTTGTTCCCTGAGAATTTCTGCACTGAACGTGCTAAAACTCCTGCAATAAGATCTATTCCCTTCTCATATTCAGATTAATGTTCTTTAAATTGAATCCCATTTATTTTCTGTTTGAGGCTGGTATTCCACACCTGGTACTCATGAGTATATAGTCCATTTAATCTTCCTAATTCCAAGCAGATTTCTCATATCCAGATCATAACGGTCACTGCCAAGTCCCACTGGGACATCCGTGAAACACGAAAGTCTGCAGACGCTGTGATTGTAGCAAAAGCATAGAATTGCTGGAGGAACTCAGCCCGTCTTGCAATGCCCATAGGAAGAAAAGATATATAACCAATGATATATCCTCACAAAATGTGACTTCCCCTCTACCACCATCAACTTGGCTCTTACCCACATATCCTCTATTTACCCACAAATCTGCCTCTGCCCCCATGAGCAACAAGGAGAAGATTCCTCTTGTCCTCACCTACCACCCATTAAGCCTCCTCCACCATTTCCGTCACCTTCTGGTTGATTCCACCACCAGACACCTCTTTCCCACTCCCCCCCCCCCTCCGCCTTTGGCAGGAACCACTCCCTTATCCACTCCTCCCTTCCCAACACCTGCCAACTTGGCACCCACCCCAACGACAGCAGGAGATGCTCCACTTGCACCATGCCTCCTCACTCGTCCCCATTCGGGTCCCCAGGTGAAGCAACACCACTTGTGAATCTGCAGGGGTCATCTACTGCATCTGGTGCTCCCATTGTGGTCTCCCCTACATAGAAGAGACTGGATGCAGACTCTTGAGCACCTCAGCTTTGTCCGCTACAACACCAGGGATCTTCCAGTGGTCACCCATTTCAATTCCCTGCCTCTTTCCCTTGCTGATATACCTGTCCATGATCTCATGCACTGCCAGAATGGAACCATCCACAAATTGGAGAAACAAACTTCATTTACCGCCTGGACCCCCTCCAACCGGATGGCATTAACATCGACTTCTCCGGTTTCCATTAGCACCCCCCATCCCTATGTCTCCCTTCATCTTGCTCTTTCTCTCTCTCTTTTACCTGTTTCCTCTGTCTCCTTTGCCCAGCTCTGCATTCACAGAGGCAACCCCTGGCATCCCCCAATCAATTCCCACCTTTCCTCTCTCCTGTCCTCCTCTCCATATCCAATTAACACCCATTGCCTGTTGGTCTGTGTTCATCCCCCTTTCCTTTCTTTTAATTTGTGTTCCTGTCTGCCATTTACTCATACCATGAAGAACGACTCAGGCCCGAAATGTCTTTATCTAGTGTAGTTCCAATACAAGCAAAATATTTTTTGGATTAAAATTGAAGGCAGTATTTTCGTTAGCATAGACTACAAGTGATTTCCACCAAAGGTAACCTTTTCAATACAATTTGCAAATTCATATTCCTTAAAAATAAATAATAATTGTTTCAGCAAATATAGCATACAAGTTGGAGGATATTTCCCTTGCTTTTAAGATTCACCAGCTAATTAAAATATTTTGTTCCAAGTATTTAAGATTACAATCACCCAAATTGCCTGATTTATGACAAACTGTGGAAACTTTTGCCCTGCTGAGTTTCTCCACCGTCATGTTTTTACTTTAACCACAGTGTCTGCAGACCTTCATGTTTTACTCTTATATTAACATAAGGACCTACTTTTGAAGAGGAATCATAGCTCTCTGCCTTTCATTGTGTTCCACCAAGATAAGTTTAGGTTTTGTTCAGTTTTAGCTCTCCTCACCTGCTAGCCTGTGAACGAGTGGCTAAATTATTGTTAAGTGATCTATTGATTCTTTTGTAGCTCTAATTGTTCACAGCAAATTCAGCTCGCTATGTACGCAATGGATACTCCAAATAATTCATTGTGGGATCTCAAGATCAAGTTCTGAGTTATTGACATCTGACTGTACATATATACAAACAAATGAAACAATGGTGTATTCACAACACATATATAACCATATAGCAATTACAGCACAGAAACCAGGCCATCTCAGCCCTTCTAGTCCGCACTGGACCAAGTACTCTCCTCTAGTCCCTCCTACCTGCACCTTGGCCGTAACCCTCCATTCCCCTCCCATTCATATACCTATCCAATTTTCCCCTAAATGACAAAATGGACCCTGCAACCAGGCTCCCCGATCTACCACTACTTCTCCCGGAAGCTCATTCCATACAGCCACCACCCCCATATTACTTCTAAAATTTTGCCCCTTAACTCTTAACTCATGACTTCTTGTTTCAATCTCTCCTACCCTCAAGGGGAAAAAGCCTCTCCACACCAACTCTATCTATAATCTTAAATATCTCTATCAAATTCCCCCCCCCCCTCCAACCTTCTACACTCTTAGGAATAAAGACCTAATCTGCTCAATCTTTCTTTGCAATCTAGATGCTGAAACCCATTTTTGTAAATCTTCTCTGTTCTCTCTCGACCTTGTTGATAGCCTTCCCATAAATCGGTGACCAGAACTGCACACAGTATTCCAAATTTGGCCTCACCAATGCCTTCAACAGTCTCAACATCACTTCCCAACTCCTATATCCTATGCTTTGATTTATAAAGACCAGCCTACTAAAAGCCTTCTTCACCACCCTATCCACATGAGATTCTACTTTCAGGGAACGAGGAACCGTTATTCCTAGATCTTTCTGCTCCACTCCATTCCTCAATGCTCTCCCATTTACTACGTGATTCCTGTTTCAATTATTCCTTCCAAAATGAAGCACCTCACACTTCTCAGCATTAAACTCCATCTGCCATCTTTCAGCCCACTCTTCTAAGCTGTCCAAATCCTTCTGTAATATTTGAAAACCTTTTTCATTATCCACAATTCCACCTATTTTATAATCAACCACATATTTACTAATCCAATTTACCACCCCATCACCCAGATCATTAATGTAAATGTAAATATAAATGACAAGCAGCAAGGGACCCCATACAGATCCATGAGGCACACTGCTTGTTATTGGCCTCCAGCCTGACAGTTATCCATTACGACTCTCTGGCATCTCCTTTCCAGCCAACTCTAGACCTCAGGCCTGAGAACTAGGCAAGGGATTCGATATATGGAAGTGAGTAGTGAACAAGGGCCTGGAAATACTGTCCATGGTTGATACAGCAGGAGGCTACACTCATTCCCAGTAGGTTCCAACTCTCTGGACTAAAGAGGAATACAGAGAATCAAAGAATTATAGAACATTACAGCATAGTAACAAATCATTCAGCCTCCCAGCCAGTGCTGAGCTATTATTCTGCTTCGTCCCACTGACCACCACTCGATCCATAGCTCTCCGTCCCCCTTCCATCCATGTAGCTGCCCGAATTTTTCTTAAATATCAAAATCAGGTCGACATTCACCATTTCAGCTGGCAGCTCATTCCACACTCTCACTACTCTCTGCATGAAGGTCCTCAACGTTCCTTTCAAATCTCATCTTGCACCCTCAACCCATTCTCCCTAGCTCTTGTCTCTCCGAACCAAATAGGAAAAAGCTTGCGCGCATTTACTTTGGGCTATTCCCCTCAGGGAGTCCTACAGCGCAGAAACAGGCCCTTTGACTCAACCTACCCACTCTATCTCAGTCATCTACCCGAGTTAGGCCTATTTGCCTGCATTTGGCCCACATCCCTCTAAACCTTTGTACCCATACACCTGTCTAAATGTTTTTTGAACATAGCCACTGCACCCTCCGCACCAGTTTGTTCCAGTTCTCTCATAATAAAGGCCACCGTAATATTTGATTTTGTCATAATAATTTAAAAAATCAATTTCACCTGCATGCTAGTTTTCAGAAACTGATGCACAAGTTCTCCAGGTTCCTTTGAACATCAGCATTTATCACTGTCTCTGCCCATTTAAAAACATATTTTGTATTTTCTGTTTATTTTGGCAGTATATAACTTCACATTTTTTCCATATTGCATCTTCATGACATAGCTTGACTCAATCCCTACTCCCTACTCACAGCACCTCTCAGTGTTGTCTAATCAGGAAACATGCTATTTGGCTTAGATTGTGACTAGAAGGTTGCCCAGCAGCCATTGCTGCAACAACCGCTCGTTTCTATCCACAACCTGAGACCTATTAAATTAAAGTAAAAACTCAATGCTGGAGAAACTCAGCAGTTTAGGTGATGTAGCAAAGATGAAGATACGTCACCAATGTTTCGAGCTTGAGCCCTTCATCAACGTGTGAGGAAAATATGGGCGGGCGCCCAAACAAAATGGAGGGGTGGAGGGGCAAGGAAGAGGAGGAGCACGGTCCCACAGGCAGGAGGTGATAGGCGGATGAGGGAGGGAGGGCACACCAGCAAGTAGAGGGTGGGGGGAGGGGAACGTGGCTCCGTGAATAGAGAGGAAAGGGAGTGGAGAGCTGGAGGAAAGATAACAGAAGGATGGGGAAGAGAGAGAGAACGGGGAATAGGCTGGCAGAAACCAGAGAAGTCAATGTTAATGCCATCCAGTTGGAGAGTGCCGAGAAGGTGCTGCTCCTCCACTTTACAGGTGGCCTTGGTTTGGCAGTGGATGTGGCCACGGACAGACATGCCAGCACGAGAGTGGGGCGCAGATTATTCAGGAATCTGATGGCAGCGGGGAAGAAGCTGTCCTTATGTCGCTGAGTGCTCGTCTTTAGGCTCCTGTATCTTTTCCCTGATGGCAACACAGAGTGAAGAGGACATGACCCAGGTGATGGGGGGGTCTTTGAGGAGAGGGGTTGCTTTTTTAAGACTCCACCTCATGTAGATGTCCTCTACGGAGTAAAGTCTGATACCTGTGATGTTGCAGGCCGAGTTAACAACCCTCTGGAGTTTATTCTTGACCTGAGAGTTGCTTGCTCCATAACAGGCAGTGATGCAACCAGCCAGAATGCTCTCCACGGTACACTAGCAGAAGTTTTCCAGAGTCTTTGGTGACATACTGAGTCGCCTCAGACACCTCACAAAGTATAGGCGCTGGTGAGCCTTCTTTGTGATTGCATCAATGTGAAGGCTCCAAGACAGATGCTTGGAGATGTTGACATGCAGGAATTTGAAGATCTTGACTCTCTCCACTACTAAGCCCTCAATGAGGACTGGCTCATGTCCCCTTGACTTCCTCCTGAAGTCCACAATCATTTCCTTGGTTTTGCTGACATTGGGCGCAAGGTTGCTGTCGTTACCCCATTCAACAAGCTGATCCATCTCCTTATCATGCACTTCTTCACTGGCATTTGTGATACTGCTAACAACTGTGGTGGCATTAGAATTGTCCCTGGCCACTCAGTCATAGGCATTTAGTGAGAGGAGCAGTGTGCTAAGTACCCATCCTTGGGGTGCACCTGTGTTGATGATCAGTGAGGAGGAGACGTTGTTTCCAATTCGTACTGACTGTGGTCTTCCGATGAGAAAGTGAAGGATCCAGTTGCAGAGTGCGGTACAAAGGCATAGAGTTTGTAGCTTCTTGACCAGCGCTGAGGGAATAATGGTATTAAGGCTGAGCTGTACTCGATGAAGAGCAGCTGTATGTACGAATTGCTGTTTTCAAGGTGATCCAGAGCTGAGTGGAGAGCCAGCCATGTTGAATCTGCTGTGGAGCGATTGCGATGATGGGCAGATTGCAACGAAATCACCTCATTGTAGGAGATGCAGCAGTCAATTGCTGCAAATAGGATCCCACAATAGCATTGTGGTCAGTGATGAATACTGGCCATGATGCAGGGAGAACTCTCTCACTTCCGGCCTGTGGGACCGTGCTCCTCCTCTTCTTGTTGAAAGAGTCATATCTGAAGTATTGCGTGCAGTTCTGGTCGCCTTACTTGAGGAATGATGTTCTGGCTTTAGAGGTGGTCCAGAGGAAGTTCACCAGATTGATTCCAGAGATGAGGGGGGTTAGCCTATGAGGATAAATTGTGTTGCTTGAATTTAGAATAATGAGAGGGGATCTTCTGGAAACATATAAAATTATGAAAGGCATAGATAAGATAGAGGTAGGTACGTTGTTTCCATTGGTGGGAGAAACGAGAACCAGGGGAAATAGCCACATGATTCAGGATAGTAGATTTAGGATGGAGGTGAGGAGGAACTGCTTTTCCCAGAGGGAATTCAGATTTTCAGATATCAGATTTCAGGTTTTTTTTCAGAGTACATACGTGACATCACATATAACCTTGAGATTTTTGTTTCTGTGGATGAGGCTGAATTACCACTTATTGGTAGCGCAAACATGTAAAAAGTAAAGAACTGTAAATCGATAATGAATGTAAAAAAACTGACTGTGCAATACAGAGAGAATAAAAAAATCAATAAAGTGCATAAGTAAGGGTCCGTAAATGAATCCCTGATTGAGTTTGTCATTTAGGAGTCTGATGGTGGAGGGGCAGCAGGTGTTCTTGAACCTGGTAGTGTGAGTCTTGTGGCACCGAGACCTCTTTTCTGGTGGCAGCAGTGAAAACAGAACATGCGCTAGGTGGTGTGGGTCTTTGATGATTGCTGCTGTTCTCTGACAGCAGCTTTCCCTGTAGATATTCTCATCTATTGAAACACTCCTCTTATAGGCCTATCTAGTTATTGAGTGCAGATGACAAAATTGTAGCAAAGAATTGGCCAATAGGTTTGCCAAAATTAACAAATCCAGATCAAGCTGAATTTTTAGAAAAGAGGAAAAAAAACAAACAACAATCAGGGGTGGATCCAGGAGTGGACCTATCTCTGGATGTGGAGAAAGTCTTCGACAGATTGGAGTGGAACTTTTTGTTCAAGGTACTGGAGAAATTTTGACTGGGGCAAACATTTATTAATTTGGTTAGGACACCCTCCTATAAACGCCAAGCTAAAGTTATTACAAACAGGCAGATGTCTCCAGTATTTCCACTGAGGAGGTCCAGTAGGCAGGGCTGTCCATTGTCCTCAGCATTGTTCATTCTGGCCATTGAGCCACTAGCGGAAGCCATTCAGAGGGATCCAGATAAAAAGGGGTTCAAGGTAGGCCCAGATGGAACACAAAATCAACTCATTTGCTGATGATGTGTTAGCATGTTTGACATTGCTCAGGTGTAGGACCACACTGGAGGATTATGGGAAAGTCTATGGGTGTAGGTTAAATCTGGACAAGAGTGAGATCATGCCTTTGTTGAAGGGGGAATTATAGACAATACCAACAGGGAAATCAATTCAAATGGCCACAAGAAGACATGAAGGTAGATAAGAATTTGGACAACTTACACAAACTCAATTATCTCCCTTTGCTCCGGAAGATTGAGGAAGAGCTCGGTAGAAGGAGAACTCTACTCATAACTTTGGTGGGCAAAGTTAACTGTGTTAAAATGAAGGTGATGCCAAGGCTACATAATCTATTTCCTTTGTTACTCATTCCATTGCCTCAGGGTTTTTTTTTAAGATCCTCAACGGATGCATCAGAAAGTTCTTGTGGAATAGTACAGTGGCTAGAATCTCCATGGAAAAGCTGACTTGGGATTATAAACTAGGGGGTTTAAAATTGACAGATTTCAAAAAGTATTACTGGGTGACCCAGGTGAGGTTTATCACCTCACTCTTGAGGAAGCCCCACCTTCCTCACCACTGCCTGGGCACAAATTGGACTACTTGCAGTAGGCAAAAAATGGCAGGAAAATTCATATGTAAGGGGAGCATCAAATTATTCTCAAAGAAAACAGATAACTCCATATTAAAGCATGTACTTCAGACAAGGCAAAGAAGGTGGGGATATCTCCCAAAACACCCTTGACCCAGAACAACTTAATACCTATGACTTTGGACAATAAGATCCTGGACACCTGCTGCCAGAAAGGGATCAGGTGTATCGAGGATTGTAACAAGTGACGGCAGCTCAAGTCATTTGAGAAGTTGAAGAATAAATATGATTTGTCTAATAGAACATTCTTCTGTTATCTGCAACTCAAATCTTTTTTGAGGGACAAGTTGGGACTATCTGTGACACTGCCCATGTGCAGTCACATGGAGATTCTAATTTGAAGGGGGAATGTGCATAAGTTTATTTCTATGATGTATTTCATATTCCAAAGTGAGAGCCTGATGATGGGCTAACACAAGTGCAAGGAAAGGTGGGAGTCAGACTTGGGCACAACAACCCTGTTCAGATCTGTGTCTGGACAGCATGACAGCAGTTATTAATGGCAGGTACAGGTTGGTGCAATCCAACTTCCTTCATCAGCTGAACCTCACACCACAAAAATTACATAAAGAATCTCAGAATTGTGGTTTAGATGTGGTGTGGAGATCGGAACCTTTATCCATTCAACCTGGCTGTGTACAAAAGTGAGATCCTTCTGGGAGGACCTGGGGGACATTCTGAAAAAAATAATAAAGGCGGATTTTTCACAAGATCCGGAATTGTACCTTTTGGGAAACATTATGGACGTGTGTTTTAAACTGTTCAAGTACCAAATTCAGTTTGTGAAAGTGGCCTTGGCAGGAACCATGAAGTGTATAGTAGTCACATGGAAGTCAGATTCCCAACTAAATAATACTTGATGGAATATGGAAATGCAGAGTTGTATTGCCCTGAATAAAATCACGAATGATTTAAGGAGGAAATATGACACATTCGTTAGAGTGTGGCAATCTTATCCGACATATGCTGGCATGCGGATGCGACTATCCCCCTACGGAACAAAGGTAATGAAAGAATTCTTCCCAACAGGGAAACGATAGGGATGAATGAAGTGGGACGTGGAACAGACAACGTGCTTTTTAAGTTGTTTTATTTATTTTTACCTGGTCACCTTGGTTGGTTTTTCCTAGTTTTTTTCCGCTCGGTATTTGCTTTTTTTTGTAACTGTAGTGTTTCAATGACTTTATTTTCAATTGTATTGGGGCAGGTGGGGTGGGGATGGGGTAGGGGAGATTAAAAATGGACTCTGTGTGTCATATTGGCATTGGAAGTGATTGTATTGTTTGTTTAAATCTATGCGAGTGTTTGAAAATCTAATCTAAAATATTAAAAAAAAATAGTGGGGTTGGTTTTGCCGGTGAAGTCCTGGGGGAATTAAGGGATATGGGGAAAAGGCAGGTCAGTTGGTGATGAACCTATCATCAGATGAGCCATGACCTCATTGAATGGTGGAACAGACCTGAAGGACCAGATGGCCGACTCCTGCCTGCTCCTGTTTCTTATGAACAAGGCGAACCTCTATGTCATGCCCCATCTGAAGTGTGTTTTGTCAGACAGTGTCACCTGCATTCAGTGCTTTTTAATATTGTCTGTAATGGGAATCTGACTCCGTGCTTAAATGAGCCATGGATCTTTGTTAATGGTTGGCGGAGCAGGTGCAAGTAACTGAAAGTCTGCAGACTTTCGTGTTTCAATCAAGTAACTGAAGGGCCTCTTCCCCCCCCCCCCACCCCCCCCACCCCCCCCCCCCCCCCCCCCCCCCGTGGGCTTGTGTTAACAATTAGAATGAAAGCGACTGAAGTGGTTTATTCAAAACAAAAGAGACTCTGAATGTAATGCTTTGGAGTTTTTTCTGTTTCAAGATCTCCTCTGCGGAGGAGTGTGGCTGGATGTCCACATGGCTGCCTTGCTTTGACTGCCGGATTTCCACAGAGCCTATCCATCAGTCTCATGTTTTGTAAACATTCAGGTCTAAGGAAACTTCCAGTTGGCTGAACCATTTTGGGTGTCCATAAACTATCCATTCCTTTCCACAGTAAGATGTGAAAAGGAGTTCTCATTTTTAACATTCTTCTCTCACAAGCAGCTCACGTTCGGAACAGTCGCCTTGAAGTTGGTACAGATATTTTTCCAGACACATCATATGGACACATTGACTCAAGCAGCAAGACATAAGTTGATGGTTTATTTTTCAAAAAGCAGGCATCCCTGTTCAGTATTGTTTATATATTAATACTTCAATCAGGCATTGGCTGCTATTATCCCAGTGTTGTGTTTTACTAGTATCCTTGTGAATCTCCTCTTCCCTCTCTCTATATAGCATCCACATCTTTACTGTAGTGAGGTGATCAGAACTAAACACAATATTGCAAGTGGGATCTAACCAAGGTCTTGTATACTACATATGCTGGCATATGTATAAGATGACCCACAGAATTTCCACCTAAGAATGACTCCCTTTGTATAAGATGACCCCCTCCCCAAATCTGGCACTAATTGCTGACCAGTGGATGCTGTTAAAAGCAAATCACAGTATTTTAATACCAGATTACCCTGTAATAGTTTTAATTTTATGAGCACATTTAAAAATAATTCACTGTCGGCTCCAGTAACAGGCAGCTTAAAGCCTGTACAGAGCCGACGGCAGTTGGACTGGGCAGACAGACTCTGCGGGGGGAGCGCTGAGACTTCATTCATAACTAACGGGGCATGTGTGCAACTGCGTTGGAGCCAGTGAGAAGAAACATGACCCCTGATTTCGAGATGATATTTTTTGCTTTGAGGATCGTCCTACATGCCGGGGTATACAGTAGCTGTAAGATTACTTCACAATTCTTGGACTCGATCGCACGGTTAATGAAGCCAACACACCATACACCTTCTCAACAATGCTATCAACGTGTGCAGCTTTGAGTGTCTGAAGGACACGGACTCCGTGTGCAGCAGCTTTGAGTGTCTGAAGGACACGGACTCCGTGTGCAGCAGCTTTGAGTGTCTGAAGGACACGGACTCCGTGTGCAGCAACTTTGAGTGTCTGAAGGACACGGACTCCGTGTGCAGCAGCTTTGAGTGTCTGAAGGACACGGACTCCGTGTGCAGCAGCTTTGAGTGCCTGAAGGACACGGACTCCGTGTGCAGCAGCTTTGAGTGTCTGAAGGACACGGACTCCGTGTGCAGCAGCTTTGAGTGTCTGAAGGACACGGACTCCGTGTGCAGCAGCTTTGAGTGTCTGAAGGACACGGACTCCGTGTGCAGCAGCTTTGAGTGTCTGAAGGACACGGACTCCGTGTGCAGCAGCTTTGAGTGTCTGAAGGACACGGACTCCGTGTGCAGCAGCTTTGAGTGCCTGAAGGACACGGACTCCGTGTGCAGCAGCTTTGAGTGTCTGAAGGACACGGACTCCGTGTGCAGCAGCTTTGAGTGTCTGAAGGACACGGACTCCGTGTGCAGCAGCTTTGAGTGTCTGAAGGACACGGACTCCGTGTGCAGCAGCTTTGAGTGCCTGAAGGACACGGACTCCGTGTGCAGCAGCTTTGAGTGCCTGAAGGACACGGACTCCGTGTGCAGCAGCTTTGAGTGTCTGAAGGACACGGACTCCGTGTGCAGCAGCTTTGAGTGCCTGAAGGACACGGACTCCGTGTGCAGCAGCTTTGAGTGTCTGAAGGACACGGACTCCGTGTGCAGCAGCTTTGAGTGTCTGAAGGACACGGACTCCGTGTGCAGCAGCTTTGAGTGCCTGAAGGGCACGGACTCCAAGACCTCTCATTCCATTCACATGCCCAGGGACATCTGTTGATTGGGTTTGGTGGCTTCCTCCCTATTGGAAAGGTAAAAAGTCAGTGAGTCAGTGGCAGGCCATGATCCAACTTTACTCTGAGCTTCTGCTGTTCGAGAGACTCCAGCCAGATGCATTGACAAACATGCTCTGATCAAACGGACATTGAAATCTCCTCTGCACCCTCCATAGCATCCAGTGAAGAGGCATGTTCAACGCTCCCAGAAAGATTCAACAGTTGCACGTTGATGATGTGAGAGATGAGTAAAACTAATATGAAAATATGAAAGATGAGGAAATTAGTATGGATATATGTGTAATGAATAAAGCCAGTATGAATAGATAAGGATAGATAATAGAATGTAGGAAGTAAAGTTAGACTGAATAAGATAAGGGTCTTCTAGCCTTAGACAGAATTAGCAAGTTCTGCATATAAGAAGTTAGTAAGCCCTGAGGGTCGGGGAAGGTGTGAATAAGGACAATGAAATGATGGACACAGACAGGATACCCCCTGGTCCTCCAAGCACGTAGGCAGACAGGATTGCCTAATGCCAAACTCATCCAGGAGGCAGAAGAATGTAAGGGGGAGGGTACTTCTACACTGAAATAAACTGTATAAAAGTTGGGTGAGCCCCAGTGTGTGTGTGTGTATTCCCAGGGTAAGGGGAAAGCACCCAACTTTGCATTGTTGTATAATAAATGTTCTTTGTTCTCAATTTTTGTCTCGAGCAAATTCTGTGAAGGTACTTCTGTTTCTAACAATGACCTGATGTGGCCTTGAAGGCAAAGTGCCAGCAGTATATGTGACTTGGTGAGCCCCAGGCCAGCTGGCCTTTGTGAAAAATAACAGGCAGAGATAAACACAGAAAATGTTTTCCTGAGAGGAGGGAGGATCTATCCATTTATTGTTTTATTTCCCAAAACACAGAACAAAGAGTATGGAAGTCGAAGAGGAGGACGTGGGATAACTGATCCAGGATATACTTGTTAACATTCTTACTCGTTGTATGTGCCTTCTTTCTGAATAAGGCTTGCCTTTAAAGTTGTCTTGAACATAAAGCATCAGTGATTGCTATTGTTGGTAGGCTCAGAGTTCAACACACAAGATTGTATTTTCCACTAAATTTCTGTAAATCTGCTCTGGCAAAACTCCGGTGAGCATTGCGGCTCTGTCAATGCCTCAAACAGGCGGGAATTTCATTCATGCGCCCACTTGAAGGCTTGGAGATCTTGCATGTTGTTTTGCATGTGGAAGGATTTTAACAGGATGCTTTTCATATTAGTCAATCACCCAAAAGGAACAAATTCATAAATTAAATCCAGAGTTAATCCGTCATTTCTTGTGGCTTTGTTTTTATTTTTCTCTTCTCAACCTGCCTTGGTACCATCTTTTTACTCCTGGAACTGCAGAACATACAGCACAGAATATGGCTATTCAGCCCATCTAGTCTCTGCAGAACTATTATTTTCTGCCCCAGTGACCCACACCCAGACCATAGCCCTACGTCCCCCTCCCATCCATGTACCAGTACCTGTCCAAATTTTTATTAAATGTCAAAATTGAGCCCCCAATTCACCACTTCAGCCGGCAGCTCGTTCCACACTCCTACCACTCTCCGTGTGAAGAAGTTCCCCTGAATATTCCGTTTAAACATTTCATCCAAGCAGCATCCTTGTAGATCTCCTCTGTACCCTCTCTATAACATCCACATCTTTCCTGTAGTGAGGTGACTAGAACCAAACAGAACTATCATACTGTAGCTGGCTGCTACAAGCTATGGCTCTGTGGTGCTTAAAGCACAGGAGAAGTTATAGCTGTATGGAGGTTAGTTCAGAAAGAACACACTGTTCCCAGAAAGAATGACATAAACCCAGTTGAGTGGAGTTAACACACTTTGCTTTATTGGGCTCACAGCCTTGCTTTTCTTCTCAAGCTGAGGGGCGTGGTCAAAACCCTCTCAGCACTTGATTGGTGTGTTTGTGATCTGCTTTCCCTGATTGGTCAGGTAAGCTCTTTTATTTGTGGCCAATTGGAGGGTGGCACTGCGGGCCTCGTGCAGCTTGTCCTTCATTTTGTGAGGCCCCATGGGGAGCTGTGAAGGGCCACCACAATATGTTATTATAATAGTATAATAAATACATTATCAATCATATAATTTATTTTTATAATAAAATATGTCATAAATAAAAATCATTTATTTTTATTTTGTTTATTGCATTAGGAATTTTAAGTGGTTCACAATGGGTGATCTCGTACTGCGCTGAGCTTAGCTGTACCTGTCGGAGCCAGCTTCACCGAGGAAGTTGCAGCTCCAGGTCCTGCTCCAGGTCTATAAACAGCACAATAAGGGAGGTTCATAGCTGCTGGGACAGTTTGACCCTCTAGTTTTCAGTCTATTGAACATCCGTTGAAACCAGGAACATTTACTCCAAGATGAAAATTCTCCTGAAGGGTTCCTGACCGTGTCGGAGGTTCACATCTGGAGCTCGGGTTGCCAGTGGTTTGGACAGGACTCTGTGTGGCTGGGGGCAGCTGCGGAACCGAATCTACAGACACTTGGTGACTATGAGGGGGGGGGGGGCTCTCTTTTGCTTCTTTATCTCATGGACCGTAAGTCTTAGACAATTCCTGCCAGTGGCAAATCTGTCTGCCTTGCAGCAGGCAAAAGAGAATTTCATGTAATAGGACACTGTTATATTACTACGATAACAAATCGAATCTTGAATCTTGAAGTTAATTAAACAGACCTTTTTTTTTACCAAGTGTCTTGCCCTTGTCATGTTTGTGAGCTTGTAAGAGTAAAAGATGAAAATCTGCAGACTCTATGATTGAAATAAAAACACAAAGTGGAGTAACTCTGCAGGTCAACCCATTACTTTATCTTTCTTCTTTGGCTTGGCTTCACGGACGAAGATTTATGGAGGGGGTAAGAAGTCCACGTCAGCTGCAGGCTCGTTTGTGGCTGACAAGTCCGATGCGGGACAGGCAGACACGATTGCAGCGGTTGCAAGGGAAAATTGGTGGGTTGGGGTTGGGTGTTGGGTTTTTCCTCCTTTGCCTTTTGTCAGTGAGGTGGGCTCTGCGGTCTTCTTCAAAGGAGGTTGCTGCCCGCCAAACTGTGAGGCGCCAAGATGCACGGTTTGAGGCATTATCAGCCCACTGGCGGTGGTCAATGTGGCAGGCACCAAGAGATTTCTTTATATAGCAAAGGTAAAGAGGCATAATCAGCATTTTGGGCTTGAACCCTTCATCAAGTTATGAACAAAATGTAGGCAGGCATCTGAACCTTGCTTATGTAACCTTGGTGACATTTTGCTCATACCTTGAAGGAGAGCTCAAGGCCGAAATGCTGGTTATGTGTATCTTTATCTTTGGTATATAAAGTACACTGTTTGACCTGCCGAGTTTCTCCAGCACAGTGTTATTACTTGTGAGCTAGTAAACTAGAAGGCTGAACTAACTAAGTTCAAATTCTACTGCAACAATTAAAGAATGGAATAGACAAAGGACTGCTGGGGGCATCGGTAGGTCAGAAGGCATCCAGGGGTAGAAATGGTCAATCAAAGTTTCAAGGGTGTTCCCACTAGCGATATAGAATAAGTGAAATTACCAATTTAAAGGTGGAAAGAAGCTGGGAGAGTGGCCCAGGGGTGATAGAGTATTGGACAGAAACTGTGGGAGTTGGAGAGACATAGAGGGAGAAGATATTCGGAAAGGGGGGTGACGAGAAAAAGTATAAGTGAAAAATTATTGTGCAGACCTACAAAGGAGTTTGGTGAAGTCGTCACGCAATCTGGTATCCCTCATGTAGAGGAGGCCACACTGACTAAACCGTATATGCCATGTTATCCTACAACACTTCTGCCAACTTCAGCATGATGCTACTACCAGCCACATCTTCCCCTCTCCACCTCTATACACTGACCACAGGGATAAGTCTCCCTGAGACTGATGAAACCGCTCATCCCTCCCCACCCATCCTTCCGTTCCCTGAGGCATTTCCTGCTGTAACTGAAGAAAGTGCAAAACCTGTACCAACATCTCCTCTCTCACCTCCATCCAGGGCCACAGACGGACCTTCCAGGAGAGGCAGAGCTTTGCATGTACATCAAATCCAATCTAATCTTCTGCATTCAGTGAACTCAGTGTGTGGTCTCCTTAATGTAAGTGAGATCAAACACCGGTTATGTGACTACCTCACTAAATGCCTACACACTGTGGCTAGGATCTGTGGGGAGCCACGGTTGGCGTAACGGTTAGCGCAATGCCTTTACAGCGCCAGCGATCAGGACATGGGTTTGAATCCTGCGCTGTCTGTAAGGAGTTTGTACGTTCTCACCGTGTCTGCGTGTGTTTTCCCTGGGGACTCCGATTTCCTCCCACTGTTTGAACCATACCAGGTGTGTAGGTAAATTGGGTGTAAATTGGGAAGCACGGACAAGTGGGCTGAAATGGCCTGTCACTGTGCTGTATGTCTAAATCAAAAAAATTTAGAAACTTGAGCTTTGTGCAGCCAACCATTCCTACAGTGTCATGTCTCTCTTTGGCCTCATCCTTAGTCAGGGTAGGCTGAGGTAAAATGTGAACACATCATATTCCTTCTGGACAGCTCTAATCCTAAAGGCAAGAGCAATGATTTTTCTAATTTAGGTAACCCCCCCACCCCTATACGATTCCACGATTCCTCTCTTCTTTACTTTTCTCTCTCTAAGTTCCTCATGTTTTCTCCCTCTCCCTGTCCCTCCACCTCCCACAATTTCTGCCTCCCATCTCTCAGCACCTTCCCTAGCTTCTTTCCCCCTTTATACAGTAAAACCCCTTTTAATCTTGAATTCAAGCAGCTGGAAAAAAATGCGAAAAATAAATAGGTAAAAAATTCAGAAACTTAAAATTAGCACTCCTCGTCAATCACATAACACGCAATCTCAAGCAAATGGAATAATCACTTATCCGGCCTTGGCCTATCCGCATAGGCATCAGATACCAGGGGTTTTACTGTATATGTAAGTTCTCCTTTTCTCTGTATGTGACTCTGGTCAGTCCTCAACTGCCTCTGTCAGTGTTGTACATGAAACCATGTGGAAGAATATCAAGAACATTCTCCATGAATATTTATCCCTCAATCGAGCCCAATTAAAAGAGTTTATGTTTTGCTGCAATTTTTGAATCACTGATGATTGTAAAATTTGCTGGGGCATTTGCTACATTTAAAATCTTTAAAATATTTACAGATACCACATGGTAGCAGGATCTTCCGGCCCACGATCCTGCGCTGCCCAAATATACCTAAATGATTAATTAACTTATAACCTTTGTGTGATTTTGGAGGGAGGGTGGAAACCAGAGCACTCGGAGGAATCATGTACAGGCACAGAGAGAAGCATATAATCTCCTTACAGAGAGGCCCAGATTTGTGGCCACTGGAATCACAGTGGATAAGATGAAATAACCACACAAGGCGCTTCTTCAGTGAATCAAATGGATTTACTGTTCAGAATGTGCGCAACCTTTTAAAAGCCCGAATCACATGCCTGACAAGCGTTGGTGTTATCACGCGCTGATGTCATATCGCCGGTTAGATGCCTTCTGGGAGTTGTAGTGTTAATATAATCTGGCATTCGTTCTAAAAAGAGCTACTCAAATAGCAGATTGGAACTTTTACCAGATGCCAAGAACAGCATTTCATCCATTAGTTCTGAAGGTCTCCCAACCCATCGAGGTGTGGTAATTTGGCTGCTCTTTCCTTACAGGACATACCATTGTGGTGGTACACCACCAGCCTACTACAGGGGGTGACCTCTGTACCTGCAGAAGATCATGGGAGGACAAAACAACACCTGGCCGGCTGTCAATCAGCTGACCTGAATGGACCAAGCCCCACCCAGTTGGCTGTCAATCACCCTCCAAGACATAAGCTAGATCCGGTCCTTCGAAGACCGTCTCAGAGCTTGCAACGACATTCTCACAGCCAACTCTGTGGAAGTTTATGTTGAATAAAGCCTGTAGAACAGACTTTATGTTTTGTGTGTTTCCTTCTATTCGATAGCGCACCACAACCATATACCCGCAATAAAAGTCCTTTTAAAGTGTCATACTTGCAGGAACGTGGTGGATCCTGTAGGAAGTCACTGACCCTCTTAGTGACAGCTTGGTCCAGGGCACTGATGAGATGGTAATAATGAGCGTGTCCAATTCGACTTTGCGAAGGTGAAAGTGTGCTTCAGCCTGTTGGAACCACAGTTCAGGCTCAGCTGGACAGAAAGACGGCAGCTTCACAGCGACGAATGCAGAGTTCACGTTTGTCCAAAAATACATCACCAATTGTGGGGACTGGAACCACAGTGGACATGATGAAATAGTCACTGTAATGGAAGATTTAAACCGTCTTTCTCACTTTTGCAGCCTTTGCTTTTGCAAGGCTGGCAACCTGCTTGTTGCATATGAATCAGTAGACATTATCCAACTTCCACCATGAGGCCCAGAGATGCAGTTGTCTTTTGTTGGTCGCAGACTGTCAGGAGACCTTGAAGATAATTAGATCATTTGTTCAAAGAGATAAGATCTGAAGTAAACAACTTTTGGGTAATATAAGCCATGGTCCCACTGCTGAAGTTTGAGACTCTCCAAGAGGTGGCTACATCTCTCAGCAAGAAGAAGAACTTCAAGAGTCCAGCTAACGTCCCAGTTGAGGGAGGTGGAGAAGCTGCTACCGGTGTCCTGACAACCTACTACAAGTGTGCAGTCGTTGCCTCGCTTCGGCAGTTGGGACCATTCCAGGCGTTGATAAGTATAATTGGGAAGGGCTTGCATATTGTAATGTGAATTCAGCTTTAAATTTAGTAATAAAGCCTTGTATAAACTGAACTGCTCTCGGTGTGTGTGTCTATTTTCTTTCGGTAGCTCAAACACTGTGACCAATCTAAAACGATCAAAATGAGAGGTATAAGTTTACCCAAGACAATTGGCGCAGCGAGCAGGGTTGGTCTCAAGATGTTTCGCCGAAAGAAAGAGGTGAGCCCTGAACAGTTCTTGATTCCGGGATGGACTTCCAAAGACGATGGGTTTGGCATATTGGCCAATACCTTGTCTTTGTTGGGACCACCCATTAGTTGGGATGAGAAGTTAGATCCATCAAGTGCACCTCTGGGAGAGCAGGTTGCCACTCTACTTCGAGAAAGTAAATTTCCTGGTAAAAAGGGGACGCTGACGGACGGTTTTGGCTGCTGGCCACAGCCTTACGCCACTCCGTTCAGCGTAAAGCAGAATTAGTTCAAAGAGAAGTAGAATCTCAGCACAAGAGAGAGCAATTAGAGGAGGAGCTAGAAGCCATGCGACAATGCTGTTCCATGATGAGTCAGTCAGGACCGAGCCAAAGAATGGGAAGATAAGCATGTCCAAACGATCTGCCGTAATATTAAACTCCGGCAGCAGCTCTGTGCAGATAAGGAAAGGCATGGAGTAGAACCCGATCCACATCATATTCGTGCCATGATAAGGAATGGTGACGATCGTGATGTAATTGATGAATGGGATGGGAATATCTGGAATGATGACCATGGTAATAATGCAGATACTCCTCAGCATGTGCCTAACATACTGCCCTCTCCACCTGCTGTTCACAACCGCCCCATAAGGCAGCAGACTTCCCAAACAGAGGGAAGGGGGGGATGATGTAAGGGTAGAGATTGAAGGGATAGATACCCCGATCTCCCAAGCGGACCCAGGCGAAAATACCCGAACCCCTGCTTATGCTCTATGGCCTACCCCCTCTAAGGGATGGCCTAGGCCTCGTCCCGTCCACTGGGCAAAGGACCCTGTGGGCCAAAGTGGGAGCAGAGGTCAATGATCCGTGACTTCTCTATAAAAGAGCTGGCTGCCATTGGAGATCGATACAGGTAAAAGGCGGGAGAAACTCTGGCAGCCTGGCTCCTGTGTGTTTGGGATCAAGGAGGGGGTAATATATATTTAACCCCTGAGGGCCCTGAGGAATTGTTGGGATTAGGAACATTGACTACTGATATCCGGGTCACTGCTGAGCTGCGGGATAGAGGAAGAGAGGTGGATTACTTACTTGCCACTCTAGGGGATGCCCTGCTACGAATATACCCATCACCAGTAGATTGGGATTTACATTTACAGAACAATTGGGGCACCACCTTCAACTCAGCATACTAACTGGAGCCACCATCCCCCTCCTCCAATAAGTGAGTTCCTGACCTGGGATGGTAAGCCACTGCCTTCCATTTCTGCAGTAATTCGTCAGCAGGCCCTGGCCTCTGCCTTGTATGCAGGGCGTTTGAGGCTGTGGGTACACGGGGGGAGCCCTGATGAAGAGATATTCACGGCCGGAATGCATACCAGATTGGTTCGTTCCACCCAACTCACTACACGGAGGCTGGTTCTGTCCGTAACTAGTCCGCTAATTGGGCACCCTGTGACTGAGACGGTGCATGCCTTATCTGGGCTTCGGGAATTAGAGTTGGGAGGTAAAATCCACTCACGTACAGCCCAGGTTAAATCAGACAAGCAGGATGAAAAGAGAGGGCCTGCTGCTAATAACGGACCGACAAGAAAGGACCTTTTTCTAACCTTGTTAAAGTTAGGAGTACCTAAAAGTGATATTGATGGGAAACCTACTGCGGTCCTTTATGCCCTTTATAAGAGGAAGGCAGGGGAACATCATCCCCAGCTGTTGAGTCTTCCTGGCCCAGCTGTGCCCTCTGCTCCCACTGCTGCTCCTATCGAGCCGGCTTCTCCTGCTCCAGTTCCCTGTGATGAGATACAACAAATGGTTAACAAGGCTCTTATGGATAATAGTGGCATGTGGGCCTGGAAGACCCCGAACCATGAAGCATGAGGGTGTGGTCAGGGCCCCCCTGTCTACTCTATTGAGACACGGCGGATACACGGGGACCCGCGGCCCTACATACCATTAACAATCCATTGGGGTGGGGGTAATGACCGCCAATATTTGGCCTTGGTCGACATCAGTGCAGAGCACTCGGTGATTCCGGGTAACCCTGACCTCTGGACTGGACTGACATTTCGAATAGAGGGGTTGGGAGGAGCGGACACCCTGGCAAAGGAAATAAAAGTCGGCGCCACGGTGGGTGATGGCCCTTCTCCTATATGGTTACATGCCCTGGTGGCTGCCACTGACGAGTGTATCCTGGGTATTAATATGTTGGCCGGTACGGCCCTTAATGCTAGCCAAGGGGGATTTGCATTTGGAATTCGAACTATTACTAAAAGACTAGTGGTGGGATGGGCTAAGTGGGATCCTGTGATGGTGCCACCCCCCATGAAACCAGTATGCATTCCACAATATCGCCTCCCTGGGGGGCAGGAAGAGATTAGTGCCACCATCGATGCTTTGCAAGAAGAAGGGGTAGTGAGGCCCGCAACATCGCCCTTTAATAGCCCTGTTTGGCCGGTCCAGAAGCCGGACGGCTCCTGGAGAATGACAGTTGATTATCGTTTTTTGAACAAACATGCCTCACCACTTGCTTCGGCAGTTCCGGACATTGTCACCCTTATCGAAAACATTGCTATTGGGAACTCAGGAACATGGTATGCTGTCATTGATCTCGCTAACACCTTCTTCAGTATTCTTATAGCTGAGGACTCACAGGATCAGTTCGGCTTTACCTGGAAGGGGCGCCAGTATACCTTCACCCGCCTCCCTCAGGTACACTCTCCCACTATTTGCCACAGCCTAATTGCCCGTGATCTGGAGACGGTGCCAGTATCGCCTTCCCTCTCAATTCACCATTATATTGATGATGTGATAATCCAAGGGGCCACGGAAGAGATGGTACAGAAAGCAGAACAAGAGGACGCCTGGTTTACTGATGGTAGCAGCCGGTGGGTACAAGGAAAGCAGAAATGCAAGGCAGTGGCTTACCATCCCAGGTCAGGAACTCACTTATTGGAGAAGGGGGATGGTGACTCCAGTTAGTATGCTGAGTTGAAGGTGGTCACTTTACCACTAGACCCCCATGATCACCCTCTTCGCTTCTTTACTGATTCCTGGGCTGTGGCTAATGGACTAGTGGTATGGATGCCTGATTGGCAAAAGAATGACTGGCTGGTACATGACCGCCCAGTATGAATGCAGTTGCGGCAACTGTTGTGGGATGCTTCCCATCATCGTGAGATAACCGTATATCACGTTGACGCCCATACCAATGCGACAACGAACATGGCACAACATAATGCAGTAGCAGATCAGCTTGCCACTATCAGCCATGCCGATACCATCCCCCTGGCTCAATGGGCACACAAACAGAGTGGCCATTTGGGGGAGAAGGGATCAGCTATGTGGGTCTGTACACATGCCTTACCCATCCATCAGAACAATGTCTGCATGGTCGAGTGGATATGCCCAGCATGCCAGCTTGTGAAGTCCCGCACCGTTCCTCCTCATCCGCATGGCCGAATAAGACGGGGAGTTCGCTCAGCTGCAGTCTGGCAAATTGTTTACATAGGCCCCATACAAGACTGTATGGGTAAACGTTACGTCCTAGTAATGGTTTACACCTTTTCGGGCATGGTTTTTGCTTTTCCCACCAAGACGGCTGACCAAGCTAGCACTATCCAAGGACTAAACCATTTAATTTCTCGTTATGATGTACCAGAAGAAATTCAGTCTGATAATGGCCCGCACTTCTCCAGGAAGGCAATCTGTGATTGGGCAACTGACAACAGTATCTTATGGGTCCACCATATTCCTTATTACCCACAGGCTGCCGGGTTAGTTAAACGAATGAATGGCTTACTGAAGGAACAAATTCGTTTGTTAACACCACTGGGGACCCTGAAGGGGTGGTGCCAAGTGCTGCAGCAGGCAATCGACAATTTGAATCATCGCCTTTTGAAGGGAGGTACACCTTTCCACTGACTTCTTCACGCTTCTGAACTATTCCAGAGAGCGCTGTCCAATTCTGAACTATTTCACAGCCTAATCCAGAGGAAAAACAGTAATTGCCCGCCATTCCCGAGCTAGAGAATGGCGGACAAAAGGTATGGGTGGCACCAACAGGTAGTGGCCCTCCTGTAAAAGGGGAAATAGTGACACCTGTCCCGGGTAACACTCGGTGGGTAGCTATTGAGGGACAGGATGGTTTAGTTTGTTTAAATACTGGACGCTTACAGCATCGTGAGTGATATATGTCAGGCTTCTTTGTTCCAGGTCCTCCGTCTTGCGCTCCTGCTGATCTGGCTTAACCGCTGCTTTGATGCCAGCAATTGGATTTGTAATGTCGAGGACGTTCCGAGGGAGTTTCCCGTGGGGGACACGGCCCGATGTATCTACTAATATATCTGATATTGTTAAGCATGTTTCAAAATCTGTTTGTGAGCTTCAGTGTCTGGGTATTGTGGCCCACAAGGATAGTTTGAATCCTTTTTCATGGTTAAATGGTACATTTGGGGGATTGGGCCACAATATTCTCCGTTGGTTGCTCGCTTTATTGTTTATTTTTGTGATTATTGTAGTTTAGGTTTCTCTTTTTCACTCCTTCTGTACTCAAATGCTTGTAAGGTCTGGTAAGTGACAGGCTGCGACCAAGGGGTGGAATGTAATGGAGGATTTAAACCGTGTTTCTTACTTTTGCAGCCTTTGCTTCTACAAGGCTGAGAACCTGCTTGTTGCATATGAATCAGTAGACATTATCTAAATTTACACTATGGGGCCCAGGGATGCATATGAATCAGTAGACATTATCCAACTTCCACCATGAGGCCCAGAGATGCAGTTGTCTTTTGTTGATCGCAGACTGTCAGGAGACCTTGAAGATAATGAAATCATTTGTTCAAAGTGATAAGATCTGAAGTAAACAACTTTTGGGTAATATAAGCCATGCTGAAGTTTGAGACTCTCCAAGAGGTGGCAACATCTCTCAGCAAGGAGAAGAACTTCAAGAGTCCAGCTAAAGTCCCGGTCGTGGGAGGTGGAGAAGCCGCTACCGGCACCCCGGCAACCTACTACAAGTGTGCAGTCGTTGCCTCGCTTCGGCAGTTGGGACCAGTCCAAGCGTTGATAAGTATAATTGGGAAGGGCTTGCATATTGTAATGTGAATTCAGCTTTAAATTTAGTAATAAAGCCTTGTATAAACTGAACTGCTCTCGGTGAGTGTGTCTATTTTCTCTCGGTAGCTCAAACACTGTGACCAATCTAAAACGATCAAAATGAGAGGTATAAGTTTACCCAAGACAGCCACACAAGGTGTTTCTTTAATTAATCAAATGGATTTACTGTTCAGAACGCGCGCAACCTTTTAAGCTTGAATCGCACGCCCGACACATGTTGATGTCATCACGCCCTGATGTCACACAGCCGGTTCGTTGCCTTCTGGGAGTTTTACTGCTGCATTAGCGCCGCTACAGATTCAAACCTGAGTCACTGCCACTGTAATATCTTTGCACTAACCACTACGTTAACAGGGCATGACATTTTGGTTGTGAACACGGTCCAAAAATGTTTGAATTTTTTTTACACATTTTGAGACATCTAGAAATGCACATTTGAAACTGAACATTAAACGCTGGCCTGAACAGCACTTGTCAAAAATAAAAGAACAAATACAAAAAAAAGATCAATGAAGATTTTTCTTCCTTTATTCCTTTTTGCAGACCCTAACAGAGTCTCATTGTCTTGGACAGTGCTACGCAGGGAACAGCAATTGCAGTCAGCTTGTGATCTTTCACTGTAACCATGGCAATGCCGTATGTAAATTCCAGTAAATTAATGTTCTACCAAAGGAAGCCTCATGGATTTCGAAACGAGATTCCGAGCATGTTGGGGCCATTGTGAATAATTAAATGAATGCTGTTAATTTTTAAAAAATCTCAAGCATCTTATGGAAGTAGCAAATATTTTTCCTCCCCCAGTCAAACTGTAGCCGATGACACACAATCAGACTTCTGTAGTGGATGAAAGGAAATTGGACTGCCCATAGTGCTGTTGTGAATAGGCCCATAATAGATTGGTGGCACAGCTTCAGTTCTCCAACAGAAACAAATAAGGCTTCACACCTGCTGAGAGAACCAAGCCTGTTGGGAAATTTATCCTCTGCTGCAAGGAAAACAGAAAGAAAATGGTGTGTGCATTGGAAGGTCTGTGGTGTAGCATAAAGTTTTTTTTATGCAGGGTGCCAGACGATTTCCATGAAAAAAATTTTGTTCACAAAATGATGGGCTTACTCCAGGAATTGCAAAGTGTATGGTTTATCCTCCCCGTTCCGAGCTATAAATGCATTGAGGAAACTGGCCAAAGGCTCAAGTGTTTCACTGTGGGCAATTGACCACCTGGAGTCTCCCTTTTGAACCCACCATTATTAAGGACTGTGAATGCACTGTGTCCGGATAGATGCTGTTAGATCTGGTTGTATATGTACAGTCAGATGATCATAAACTTGAACTTGAATGTCCATGATATATTGATGGTGTGGAAGCAAACATGGGCTATAACAAGGCTTGCTTTGGCATTATTTAAGATTCAAGATTCCTTTATTGTCATGTAATAGGACTGAATATTACACAAAATTGCCTTTTTCCTGCTGTAAGACAGATGAACAGTCAACATTAGTAACATCTGGAGCCCTCACAAAATGTGAGATGAAGAGAAGCAGAAGAGAGCCCCTTCAGATACTCCTCCAGTACTCCTGCAGACTCCGTAGCCACACAGACTCCTGTTTGACATTGGCCACCTGAGCTCCAGATAAAAGCTCAGACATGAACATGCAGCCTTCAGCGCCGAGGCCCTTCGGGAGCACTTCTTGCCCTCGGAACCGCAATCTTGACCGCAATTCGCCCGCAGCCTGCAGAGGTTCTTCACCCGCTGAGCCCCTCGCTGGTCCGCTAGCGTGGTCACCGTCCTGTAGGATCTTCACCTCTCTGCTTCTCTTTCTCGGAGGGGGGAGTACTCCCCATTTTTGGTCCACTGCTCCCTGCAATCTGCAACCCTTCCTGGCCACTGCCGAGCACAGGTACTGCCATCCTGGGCACAGACCCGTGGTTGCAGGATTTTAGTTTAAAAACACCATCGGCTGTTTGACACTTATATGGAGCTTCCAGCATGATACAGGAGATTGAGCAGTGCTGTGTCTCTGCTCTCCATCCTCTCCATCCTCTGGGGGACTTACCTCAGCTAGTTGAAGTCTAATACTGGTCCTACATCGTTCTTCTGTGACAGTAATTTCACGAACTCCAATCTCCCATCTTAACTGCAGTCCAACTCTTGCTCCTCCAACCTACCGACAGGATCAAGCTCCCATCACCAGGTCCCTCACCAGCAGCTAGTGGTGACCATTTCCAGATGAACCATCTTCACATCCATGACCTTCTCAAGTCCCTCCTGATATCTCTCTTTGATGACCTATGTCCTGGGATCAGTCCCAGATCCATCCACGGCTGACCTGTTTTCTTTTGTCATTTTGCAACAGCGAGAAATGGTTTTGTTAGCTTAGGGAAATTAACGTTCCCTTCCAGGCACTAAAGCATTTGTTAGGTGTATATGATTTCTTAAATTTGAAAAGTTTTGTTTATTATTTTGAAAATTATTTGTGGGAAAATTTAACTCAGGCAAGTGCACTTTGGTATCGTCTGTACATGAGTAATGGTCAATACCATGTAAAAAGTCGATGCCCCTAGTTTTGGCCGAAAAATATGGTATTTTCCATTTATCACGTGTAAAATTTGACCCCCCTCCCATTTTTGGCCCTGGCTGCCTGCCCTCCAGACTCCCCGATGCCTCGACTGATGACTCTCGCTGAGGCTCGGGCCACCCACCCACTGGAGCTCCCGACGCCCTGACTGCGGACTTACCACCTGCTCCCAGCCATGCGCCCTCCCATCTGAGCTCCTGATTCCCCAAGCGAAGCAGGTACTTACTGTGGGTCAAAGGTAGTAGGCGTATAATAGTCAACCCCCTAAATTTTCCCAAAAAATGGGTCCACCAAATTTGATTATTACTCATGTATATACGGTAGGTTAAACGAGGGCAGGACTTACAGAGTGAATGATAACACCCTGAAGAATATTGTAGAACAGAAGTGGTGGTCCTGTAATATGGTTCTGTGAAAGTGGTGACACAGGTAAACAGGACGATGCAGAAGTTGTTTGTCAAGGCATTGAGCACAGGAATAGGGACGTCATGTTACAAAGTTATTGGGCCCGATTTTGGCCACACAGTTTTAGGAAAGGTTTCATTCAACTGGAAAGGTTGCAGAAACGATTTCAAAAGATTACCGGAACTGGTGAGCTTGAATTGTAGAGAGGCCAGAACCTTTTTTGCCCTGGCGTGTAAATGGCTGAGAAGAGAACTTATAGAGGTTTATAAAATTATAAGGGGCATAGATGAGATAAATATTCATCATCTTTTTCTCACCATAACTTTAGAATGACATAACCTGATACTTCTCAAATTTCTGTAAATATAACTTCCTATCTGATTAATTTCCAACCCCCCTGTTGGTACCCATCGGTTTTATTTCATGGTTTCAATACAACATTAAAGAAAGTGATGGTAAGTCAGACTTTAATTTTTAAACGTTTTTCACTTTGTCATGAATTGTTGAGGAGTGTCCCTGTGTGACAGCATTTCCTCAGTCCCCTGTTGGCAGAGAACCAAGGAGATTGGTGTCACTAATTCCCTGCTGAGGAATTTAACAATGTTACTGAAGAAAAATGAAACAATTTATGCCAGCCATGTTCATAACTTATCTCGGCATTTGATTAAAATAAATTTTTACTTTCACTATGCTGGGAGGTCATTGGCTCCCATTTCCCTTGATTGTAAAATTCTAATTTAAAAGATTTATGCATAAGACAAAATCCTGATTCATGTTCTGCAAGGCATGAATTTCTTTGCATTCAAATCTTTCTATGCTTTTCCTGTTACCCATCGGTGTAAACACTAAGAGATCCACATTCCTCGGTTCTGGCTTCTAATGCTCTTCCCTGATTTCACTTTCTCATCAGCTATCTGTAGTTCCTAATGTGTTTCTAATCCTAGGCCCTTTTATAAAGCAAACAAATCTGAATGCAGAGGTGGAGATTCTCCTCCCTTACGTCGTAAACCTTACCTTGGTAAATGGACCGTGAGCGGCTCCAAGGCGCCAACTCTGATCCTTCTGTAGGCTTGTGTCAGAGGTGGAGGGGAGCTTCCCACCCCACTCCATAAATGTCCAGCAAGCGGCTGGCTAGGGGCGGGCTAATAACGCCATCAGCCCATGACCCAGGACTGTTTAGTGAGCCTATTATACCAGAGGGTCGCGGAATAGTCACCATTGATGTGGCTGCCGTCGCTACCCGCCGCCACATTTCCGGGGCCCCAGACTCGCCTCTCCTCTCCCTCGTCCTTCTCAATCTCCCGGGTTGAGGCGGGTCAGGATCACAAAGCTGGGGCCCACACCATTGATGACTATTTTCACTGATGATCTGTAATATCCAGAACCAAGAACTCACAGTTGAGTGAGAGTGAAATATAAGCATTGTGAAAAATGATCTATGGCCGACTTCTTTACCCATGATCCCACAGGCAGCTGGAACCACTCTGTGTTTCCCAGAGCGGTTCCAGCTGCGTAGGGGAATTATTGGTAATAAAAGTCGGCCATTGCTTGCCGCGTGTGTATGACAGGTGGTGCTATGGCAACAGATGCCCCTCCTACAGCGGCTCTGGAAGACGCACCGAGGCGCCGCTCCGTGTAAAAGTGATGCTGGAGCAGCCTTTTAGGACTGGCTTATAAAAGCATGTATTAAAATTTTTCGCAGCGGATGGAGTTGGCCTCGAAGCCGAGGCCCTCCATGAAAAGACCTCGTCTCTCCTCCTCTCACTCTCTTTTTCTCACTTTTCTTAATATCTCCTTCTGGACAAGAGGGAGCTATTTAGCATATCCTTAAATCACTTATCAAAGTGGTAATGAACTGAGTGATCCCAAGATTTCTGCCTGAAAGTTTATTTAAAATGTTTATTCTTTCTTTGTCAAGAAGAATTTTCTTCCTCAAACTAGCAAAGGTTACCTGGGTTTAAGCATCTAGAGTATAGGGAGAGATTGGACAGATTAGGTCTTTATTCTTTGGAGCGTAGAAGGTTGAGAGGGGATTTGATAGAGGTATTTAAGATTATGAAAGGGACAGACAGAGTGGATGTGGATAGACTATTTCCGTTAAGAGGAGGAAAGATTAAAACAAGAGGACATGAGTTAAGAATTAAAGGGCAGAGGTTTAGAGGTAACATGAGGGGGAACTTCTTTACTCAGAGAGTGGTAGACGTGTGGAATGAGCTTCCGGGAGAAATATTGGCGGCGGAGTCAATTGTATTATTTAAGAAAAGGTTGGACAGGTATATGGATGAGAAGAAGATGGAGGGTTATGGGCATTGTGCAGGGAGGTGGGACTAGAGAGGGGTGTTTGGTTCGGTGCGGACTAGAAGGGCCTAATGGCCTGTTTCCGTGCTGTAAATTGTTATGTTATATTATATGTTATGTTATGTAAGGATATCAATGCCTTTTGAGTTAGCAAGTTTTGACAACGAATTATTGCAATAGCTTATGTTTCTTTAGACCTGTGCTAAAATTTATGAGATACTCCTTAAGCAGGGACAGTCTACATATCATGCCAATGTGTGATTGATTACAATGAAACAGTGAGGAATTTTTAACTTCGCAGGTAATAAAACAACTGGCTCAGGAGTGAGTTAATAAATAAATCAACTGCAAATGGATTCCAGTAACTATTGATTAGTAACTTCGTAGGTTGGGGAATTGAGTGGAGGAGCTGGGATGTTATGGTAAAGTTGTATAATCCATTGGTTGGGCTTGATTAGGGAATGTTGTGTGTGGTTGTGGTCACCTAACATGAAAGAGTGCGGAGAAGATTTACTTGGATGTTGTTGGGACTTGAGGAACTGAATTACAGGGAAAGGTTAGGACTTTATTCCCTGGAACAGAGAAGAATGAGGGGAAATTTGGCAGAGGTATACAACATTATGTGGGGGGTAATAGTGGACCCTCTAAATTTTACCCTAAAATTGGTCCACAAAATTTGACTATTACACAAAGGTATATGGTAATTAGATAGCTTTTACTCTTCATCATTCCAGGATATCCTCTCTCTAGTAAGCTTAATCTCTTTAATCAATACCTTTGCTCCCTCCCCTCTCTTTCCTTCCCTCCTTTGCTGAACATCTTTTATCCAGAACTACCTGGAGCCTATTTCTGTGGTTTCGGTTCCCTTATTGCCTTGATGATGTATTCCAGCTAATTATACGCACCTGGAGCACATCAACCTTACTAATACATTTCATGTACTTGCACATGATAAATCCATCTTAGATCTTCTAATCTTAATTAGGTCTTGTCTACAAAAACTTTATTTCCTGTTCTGGTGTTTTAGGTTTCATAAGGAAGTAGGTTCTTTTTTACATTCTACATGGTCAACCGGTACGGACTCGAAAGGCCGACATGGCCTGTTTCCGCGCCGTAAATGGTTATATGGTTATATGGTTATGGTATAGATAGAATAAATGTGCCCAGGATTTTTCTGTCAGATGTCTAAATAACAAACTCAATTAGAGACTTTGTACAATATTTATTACTGAATATTTATTTATTCTATATTGCACACTCAGCTTGTTTAGATTTCTTTCTTTGTTTATATTTCTCTCTTTTGTACATGTATCTTTTCTTGAGTATGGTGTTTTTGCACCACCAATAGGTAGAAATTCTGCCTGCTCTGAGGTAAAAAGAATGTATATGATATCATGTATGTAAGTTTACACATACACCACGGTAACAGGGCATTTCAGCCCACGAGCCTGTAGAGCTCCAATTACATCCAATTAACTTACAAGCCTCAATACATTCCAAAGACTGGAAGGAAATTGGATCCCCGGAGGAAACCCAAAGGGAGAATGTGCAAACTCCTTAAAAAAAGCGCGGGATTTGAACCCCAGTCCCGATCACTGATGCTGTAACGCCATTGTGCTAACCGCTACGGCAACTGTACTCTGAAAATAAATCTGAACTTTGAACTTTGAGATTAGGTAAGACAAGAACTGATTAAGGGTGAAATGTTTAATGGAAAATAAGGGGGAACTTCTTCACCTAGGGGAGTGGTTCTTTTTCTTTCCACTCACATACCATTTTAAATATTCCCTATGCCATAGGTATTCTGTGATTAGCAAGGGATTGCTTAAGGTGGGATGTGGGTGGAAAGAAAAGGTTTGAAAACCACTGTTTTAATCGTACCTAATTGACTTTTTATGTGCACGGTTTCATAACTCCAAATATTTCAATAACAATTGGGTCTAGAGCAGTGATTTTCAACCTTCCCTTCCCACTCACATCCCACCTTAAGCAATCCCTTACTAATCACAGAGCACCGATGACATAGGGATTACTTAAAGTGGCATGGGAATGGAAAGAAAAATATTGAGAACCACTGACCTAGGGGGTGGTGAGAGTGTGGAATGAGCTGCCCGCATTGGTGGTGAATGCAGGTTCGATTTCAACTGTTTAAATGAAGATTGGATAGCTACATGGATGAGGAGTATGGAAAGCTATGGCCGGGGTGCAGGTTTCATGGGACTAAGGTTAGTGATTCTCAACCTTTTTTCGGTCTAAGGCCCCCAGGTTTTCGGCCTAACATCCCATGGCCCACGAATGCCAATGACTGAGCAATATTTTCTAGTCAAAAGCAGTTCTGTAAGAAACATATCTTTATCTAATTTAAAGTACCATGCTCCAAGCACAATCCGAGCCATCTTCAGGGAACATGGCTTGATCAGTGCCTCTCCAACTGCGTGAGGTTTCTTCTGTTGTGGAATGAGAAGGCTGGCAGTAGAAGAAGCTTCTAAGAGACCCTTTTCTTGCTGTAGAAATGCTCCACTTCCATCCAAGCACTAAAGTTTCAGGCTGCCCTCCATTAGCTTGAAAAAGTCCACATCCTTACGTTGTGGGTGAATCTTCTTCGGGTGCAACTGCAACGTGGATGGCCACGGAGAATGAGAACCTTATGACACAGGAGGCATTGTCCTTTTAATTCTCCATGATCGTAGAAGGATGTGAATTCGAACTTCATGCATTGTTCATCATACCCTCATTTCATTATTTTTGAAGGGATTGTAAAAAATGTAAATAAAAAGCAAAATTGCTTGAATATAAAATGAAGAAAAGAGAAATTTTAGATATAACTCTTTTTAGACTGTTGGAAATAGATCAATTTTTGAGTTAAAAAAATAAAAAACGATAACCACACCAATTATCTCAATAAACACCAGCACTACGTTAAAATAGAAAAAACCCCAGCTAAAAACAAGAATTACACACCATTATACACTGTTTATAATGTATAATAAGTTTTGTGTTTCAAACGGTTTTGCCAAAGTGTAATTGCACTATTTCTCAGTGTGTCCATTTTAATTTAATTAGTCACATTTAAAGTTTATTTTCATGGATTGCCTGTGTTTTAACTAGAAATATATAGTATCAATGTTTATTGACATAACAGGTATGGTTATCAGGCTTATATTATCATTATTTTTGTCTCAAATAAAAGCCAATTTTCAAAAGCCTAAAAAGGGTTATACAGTATCTAAAAAGTCAATAATTTCCAGAGGAAATAATAATATCCTAAGAGTTGTTGACAGGGTGACTGTGGGGAGAATGTTTCCTCTTATGTGAAATTTTTCCTCAGAGAGCTATGAATTTTTGGAACACTTTGCTATAAAGGGCTGTGGAAGGGGAACCTCTATGTTTCTCTGGCAGAAAGATTCTTGATAAACAAGGCAGTGAAAGGTTACCCTTCGGAGGCAATATCGCAGAGTTAAGGTCCTTTATGAATAGTGGAATATTTTAAAGGCCAAGTGATCATCTCCTGCTCTACTTTTGTTTAATAATATTCATAGGAATGGGCAATTAACCATTTGATGTGAGCTAAGGATTTATTGTCATATACATAAGTACAATGCACAGGTGCACCAATATTCTTACTTGCAGCCGCACAACTATGGAAGATTCACCAACAACAATTGTATAAGCTAAATGACCATAACATGCCATGAGACAGAAAAACAATAAATATGAAAGGATAAATAAAATAAATTCATTTTGTGCAAAAAATTATGTTTCAATGGTGCAGACTGATATTTTGGTGGTCCTGGAGTAATTTATTGTTAGGATCATTTGGGGAGGTACTCGAGTCTGATAATTGTTGGAAATGAGCAGTTTTTGAACCCAGAGGTGCTAGATTTCAGGCTTCTGTACCTTCTGACTAAAGCTTGCAGCAAGAAGAGATTGTGACCAGGATGACGTTGATCCTTTATGATGTTGGCTGCCTTCTTGAGATAGCATCTGTCCTTCTCAATCATTGGGAAGGTATATTTCGTGCAATATCTTCAGTTCTTAATATTAATTTGGCCCCATCTCCTTTTATTGCCTTGTTTGGAATATGTCGGCCCAATGATCTGATACTGAATTCTTCAATATCCCATGTAGTAGCTTTTCCCTCCCTGATTGCCAGAAGGGCCATTGTTTTGAACTAACAACCCTCTCAATTTTATTAGGGACTAAAGAGACCAACAAAAGAACAGCAATGGCAAAAATTCACCAGACAACGGTAATTCAAAATAATGTTTTATTAAACTATAATAACATAACTTTTTAAACTTATCTCTAACTTAAGCTCTAACTTTAAACCCCCACTGTGTGCCAATGTAAATACGTGTTTGTGTTAGAGTCCCAAACCGTGAAAAGTCAAGTTTTAAAACTTCAGCCTCACTTTAGTCTTGCTTGAAGGTCTTACATTTTCAGTTCAGAAATAATTATAAAGCGCTTTTAAACATCATGCCTTTAGATTTCTTTCAACTCACGATTCTCTTCATGAGATGTCTTTCATATTCTTCAACTAGCAGTGACAATTTTCTGGGCATAAATGAGAAGTGGTCTTACTTCTTTAAAACCCACTTTTGTTGTATCTCCTGTGAAAAGGATAATACAAGTCCTGTCTTTCCAGGAGGTCAAGTTTTCTGTCTTCAGTTTTCTTCTATGATGACACTGCTGTCTTTATTTTCAAAAGAGCAGTTGGAAAATGAGTTATTTTAAACCCACTTATTCTGTGTTTCTCCTTTTTCAGGAGTAACGTAGGCAGCTTTTTTGCCCTCTGCAGGAAATATTGCTGCTTTCAATCCTGTCTCAGTAGGACGGTGAGTTCCCTTAAATGTGACTTCTTTGTCTCATTTCAATACTCTATTTCTAGCAAATCTCTCAAGTCACATGGTATATGACATCATTTCTGCCTTTGAAGTTCATAAAGTCTTTTCGCACTTATGGCTCCGTGATGTCTGCCCACATGGACACAAAATGGTGCTTCCAAAATAACACCTATTGTTTTCGGTGTCTCATAAATCCTTTCATCTCTTGGCTTCAACTTCAATCAGTAGCCGTTCTGTCTCCGCAAATGGCTCGCCATCTTTCACCTCAAGGAACCACGTGTGTTTAAAATGCTAATGTGTTATCTTTGTGTTGCAAAGGACCATGTGTGTCTGTAGAATGTAAATGAGCCCTGTTCACCCAAAACTAACTTTTACTAAAATATATGAAATTTAGTTTTAACATCAGACTAAAGATTCATCATAGTACATTCATCACAGCCAAATTAATGAAATGGAAAGATGGTGTCCCTCCCACTCATGGCTGCCTGCTACGATGGTTTGTTTGTCTTTAGAAATATTAGATGTAAATTTTATTTCTTTATAGGGTTCTTTTTTTTTAATTATTTCCCAAATTTGAAAGCTTAATTAACTTTTGATTTTTGACCTCATAGTTTATTTATCTCTTCATTATCCGATAGTGGTCCATGTATTTTGCCAACAGCCTCTGAAGGGGGTCGAATTTGTAGAATAGCAAGATTCTTTTATTTTCATTTTGCATGTATTACTTTTTAAATGTAACGTAGGTTTTTTCATTACTGTCACTAATGTCATATGTTTAATTATTGTTCTGTTCATGTTTATTTACCTATGTAACATTTGCTAAATAGAAATATTGAAAAAAAGAATTGGCGTCTCACATACATGTCTCAGTGGAGGGGAAGTCGACGGTGGATTGGGCTAGGCTTCACATCTTCTCTAGCCTTCTGTGTTCCTGTGCACATGAGTTTCTGAACCAGGCAACCAGTCTGCATGCTTTCCATAAACAGGCAGGTGCACAGGGGGACCTCAGTAACTAACAGTTGGGTCAAATGGTCTCTTTGTGAAATGACCTCAACATATCTGCGACCACATAAATAAGTAGAGGGATGGGTCAGTAAGTCTGTGGATGATACAAAGATTGGAGGTGTTCTGGATAGTGTTGTAGAAACATAGAAACATAGAAGATAGGAGCAGGAGTAGGTCATTCGACCCTTCGAGCCTTCTCCGCCATTCAACGAGATCATGGCTGATCTTAAAGTTCAGTACCCCGTCCCCGCCTTCTCTCCGTGACCTTTAATACCCTTATACTGAAGAAATAGATCTTCTCTTCTTTGGCTTGGCTTCGCGGACGAAGATTTATGGAGGGGGTAAAAAGTCCACGTCAGCTGCAGGCTCGTTTGTGGCTGACCAGTCCGATGCGGGACAGGCAGACACGATTGCAGCGGTTGCAAGGGAAAATTGGTTGGTTGGGGTTGGGTGTTGGGTTTTTCCTCCTTTGCCTTTTGTCAGTGAGGTGGGCTCTGCGGTCTTCTTCAAAGGAGGCTGCTGCCCGCCAAACTGTGAGGCGCCAAGATGCACGGTTTGAGGCGTTATCAGCCCACTGGCGGTGGTCAATGTGGCAGGCACCAAGAGATTTCTTTAGGCAGTCCTTGTACCTTTTCTTTGGTGCACCTCTGTCACGGTGGCCAGTGGAGAGCTCGCCATATAATACGATCTTGGGAAGGCGATGGTCCTCCATTCTGGAGACGTGACCCATCCAGCGCAGCTGGATCTTCAGCAGCGTGGACGCGATGCTGTCGACCTCTGCCATCTCGAGTACCTCGACGTTAGGGGTGTGAGCGCTCCAATGGATGTTGAGGATGGAGCGGAGACAACGCTGGTGGAAGCGTTCTAGGAGCCGTAGGTGGTGCCGGTAGAGGACCCATGATTCGGAGCCGAACAGGAGTGTGGGTATGACAACGGCTCTGTATACGCTTATCTTTGTGAGGTTTTTCAGTTGGTTGTTTTTCCAGACTCTTTTGTGTAGTCTTCCAAAGGCGCTATTTGCCTTGGCGAGTCTGTTGTCTATCTCATTGTCGATCCTTGCATCTGATGAAATGGTGCAGCCGAGATAGGTAAACTGGTTGACCGTTTTGAGTTTTGTGTGCCCGATGGAGATGTGGGGGGGCTGGTAGTCATGGTGGGGAGCTGGCTGATGGAGGACCTCAGTTTTCTTCAGGCTGACTTCCAGGCCAAACATTTTGGCAGTTTCCGCAAAGCAGGACGTCAAGCGCTGAAGAGCTGGCTCTGAATGGGCAACTAAAGCGGCATCATCTGCAAAGAGTAGTTCACGGACAAGTTTCTCTTGTGTCTTGGTGTGAGCTTGCAGGCGCCTCAGATTGAAGAGACTGCCATCCGTGCGGTACCGGATGTAAACAGCGTCTTCATTGTTGGGGTCTTTCATGGCTTGGTTCAGCATCATGCTGAAGAAGATTGAAAAGAGGTTTGGTGCGAGAACACAGCCTTGCTTCACGCCATTGTTAATGGAGAAGGGTTCAGAGAGCTCATTGCTGTATCTGACCCGACCTTGTTGGTTTTCGTGCAGTTGGATAATCATGTTGAGGAACTTTGGGGGACATCCGATGCGCTCTAGTATTTGCCAAAGCCCTTTCCTGCTCACGGTGTCGAAGGCTTTGGTGAGGTCAACAAAGGTGATGTAGAGTCCTTTGTTTTGTTCTCTACACTTTTCTTGGAGCTGTCTGAGGGCAAAGACCATGTCAGTGGTTCCTCTGTTAGCGCGAAAGCCGCACTGTGATTCTGGGAGAATATTCTCAGCGACACTAGGTATTATTCTATTTAGTAGAATCCTAGCGAAGATTTTGCCTGCAATGGAGAGCAACGTGATTCCCCTGTAGTTTGAGCAGTCTGATTTCTCGCCTTTGTTTTTGTACAGGGTGATGATGGTGGCATCACGAAGATCCTGAGGCAGTTTACCTTGGTCCCAACAAAGCTTGAAAAACTCATGCAGTTTGGCATGCAGAGTTTTGCCGCCAGCCTTCCAGACTTCTGGGGGGATTCCATCCATACCTGCTGCTTTGCCACTTTTCAGTTGTTCGATTGCCTTATATGTCTCATCCAGGGTGGGAACCTCATCCAGCTCTAGCCTTAGGGGCTGTTGAGGGAGCTGGAGCAGGGCGGAATCTTGGACTGAGCGGTTGGTACTGAAAAGAGATTGGAAGTGTTCTGACCATCGGTTGAGGATGGAGATCTTGTCGCTGAGGAGGACTTTGCCGTCTGAGCTGCGCAGCGGGCTTTGGACTTGGGGTGAGGGGCCGTACACAGCCTTTAGAGCCTCGTAGAAACCCCTGAAGTCGCCAATGTCCGCGCTGAGCTGTGTTCGTTTGGCGAGGCTAGTCCACCACTCATTTTGGATCTCCCGGAGTTTGCGCTGAAGATGGCTGCATGCGCGACGGAAGGCTTGTTTCTTCTCTGGACAGGACGGCTTTGTAAGGTGAGCCTTTGTCCCCCAAAGTTGCCCATTCAGAGCCAGCTCTTCAGCGCTTGACGTCCTGCTTTGCGGAAACTGCCAAAATGTTTGGCCTGGAAGTCAGCCTGAAGAAAACTGAGGTCCTCCATCAGCCAGCTCCCCACCATGACTACCAGCCCCCCCACATCTCCATCGGGCACACAAAACTCAAAACGGTCAACCAGTTTACCTATCTCGGCTGCACCATTTCATCAGATGCAAGGATCGACAATGAGATAGACAACTCTGCGCAGAACAGCGGCTTGTCATTACAAACACCCTTTTTCAGCAGAGGGACAGCCTTAAGACTACCTGGATGCATCCCCGATCCAAACACTGGCACCTCCTGGACTACATCCTGGTGCGAGAAAGTGACAAACGAGATGTGCTCCACACCAGGGTCATGCCTAGCGCGGAATGCCACACTGACCACCGGCTGGTTCGCTGCAAGCTCAACCTTCACTTCAAGCCAAAGCCCAGGAACAATAAAGCCCCCAGAAAGAGGTTCAATGTTGGAAAACTGCAGTCAGACGAAGCGAGAGGAAACTTCCAGGCAAACCTCAAAGCAAAGCTCGACGTTGCAACCCGCCTCACGGACCCGTCCCCTGAAACCCTCTGGGATCAGTTGAAGACTACCATACTGCAATCCACTGAAGAGGTATTGGGCTTCTCCTCCAGGAAAAACAAGGACTGGTTTGACGAAAACAGCCAGGAAATCCAGGAGCTGCTGGCAAAGAAGCGAGCTGCCCACCAGGCTCACCTTACAAAGAAATAGATCTAATTCCCTCTTAAATATATTTAATGAACCTGCCTCTACTGCCCTCTGTGGCAATGAATTCCACAGACTCACCACCCTCTGGGTAAAGAAATTCTTCCTCATCTCAGTCCTAAATCCTCAAACCATGGCCCCGGGTTCTGGACTCCCCCACCATTGGAAACATCCCATCTGCATCCATTCTGTCCAGTCCTGCCAGAATTTTATATGTCTCTATGAGATCCCCTCTCAATCTTCTAAACTCCAGCGAGTACAATCCCAATTTGCACAATGTAGATGGTCCTTGGGTGCAACAGTAGAGAGACAGGATGCAGAATTGGGCAGAAAAATGGCAGATGGAGTTCAATCCAGATAAGTGTGAGGTGATGCATTTTGGAAGGTCAAACGAAGGGAGAGTTCATGGTTAATGGTAGGATATTTTACAGTGTCGAAGAACAGAGGGACCTTGGGTTGAGATCTTGCAAGGATGCCTCACAGGTTAATAGGATAGTTAAGAAGGCCTATGGTAAGCTGACCCTCATTAGTCTGGGGATTGAGTTCAGGGGTCGTGAGGTAATGAAGCACTTCCATAAGTCTCTGGAGAGACCACACTTGGAATATTGTGTTAATTTCTGGTCACTTCATTGCAGGAAGGATGTGGAAACAATGGAGTGGTGCAGAGGAGATTTACCAGGATGTTGCTTGAATTGGAAAATATGCCTTATGATTCAAGATTAACAGAGCTGGGAGTTTTCTCTTTGGAGACGAGAAGGATGTGTGATAACTTAATAGAGGGGAACAAGATTATGAGAGGCATAGATAAAGTAAACAGCCATCATCTTTTCCCCAGAGCAAGAGTACTTCTGTATAAAGTGAAGGGAGGAATGTTTAGGGGTGTTTTTTTTAACACAGAGAGTTGTGCCTGCCTCGAATGCATTGCCAGAGTTGGTGGTGGAGACTGGAATAATTGGGGTTTTAAGAGACTCTTAGACAGACACATAGATGAAAGAAAAATAGAGGCTTTTGAGGTAGGAACATTTTAGTCTTTTTATGGTAGGTATACAGTGTATGGGTTAGCACACATCGTGGGCCTGTACTATGCTGTAAGTTTCTATGTTCTATGAGTGATCAAACCTGCGACTCACCTTGTCTCAGTATCTCAATGGGCCATAATGGGCCATTCCCATTGACTGGTGCATCAAGGATATTAGAGTGAAGTCAGCTGATTTTTTTGGGGCCAACAAAATGCAGCAATTGTACGCCAATGTCAATTTCAGCCCACTCTCTCTTGGAAGCCATTCTTGTCCGCGAAACATGATGTACTTTGGATTTTATTTTAGTCACAAATTCATCATCTGCTTCCTGTACAAACAAAGATCCTGGATATGACCAGAATGAAAAACAAGCAAATGGCAATAAAACAAATGATCTATTTCTATTCAGGTCTCCTACAGATAACATTCTCAATACACACTCCCAAATGTGTCATTCAATGTGTCTTTAGTTTTCTAGACTAGGTGATTTTCTTATCACCTGCCATCACCTGTGTATTTATGACTCAATCAAACTAGAATGCAGTCAGGTCAGGATCTTTAGTAATCGCCAACTTGCATTGTGGCTTTACCCACTGAAAGATCCTGTACCAGGGCTACCACGGAGCAGGGACCCAAGGCTCTGGCTTCACAGAACTGTAGCCAATCCAAGCCTTCAGCCATGCCCAAGTCAACATCCTTCCATTGAATGGGAGTGAAATGTTTACACAGCTTGAGAAAAATATTGAAAACAAGCCCTTTCAGGCCATTTAAATCTTTACTGCAATTTAATATTCTCCAAAACGTGGCTACTGCTGCCATGAAGCAGGTAGATCTGAATTCAAATCCGAGGACGTTTCAAATTCAACTTCTACTTTAATTTCATTGCATTGCAGATCATAATCAAAGACAATGCATTGCATTTTGGAATTAATATGTTTTTATTACCTCCTGGTCTTTCTCCATGGTCATATTTCTGTTGTCAGTGTTTTTCCACTTTTGGAATCTGTGTTGAGTAACAAACGAGCAGCTGGAGGGACTGAGCAGGTCAGGCACCATCCACGGTGGAAGTAGTCAACATTTAGGGGCACGCCCTGTTATTGAGAGAAAAGTGAAAGAACATTAAACATAGAACATTACAGCACAGTACAGGCCCTTCAGCCCTCAATATTGGGTAAAATTACTTCACATCAATCTAATCCTCCCAACCTCACAGCCCATAACCTATTAAAAAAAATCCATGTATAAAAGGACAAAATATTATTAATAATAAAAGGAAGCTGGGGGGGAGGCGCTGAAGTGATAGGCCATTAGACAAAATAGGAGAGGTAGAGAGAGAGAGAGAGAGAGAGAGAGAGAGAGAGAGAGAGAGGAAAAGGATGGGAGATGTGGAGAGAAAGGGAGAAGAGAGAGATCAGTGGAAAGGGAAGGGAATCAGGGAGAAGGTGAGTTAGAGCGAAAAGAAAGTTCCTCAGCACCTCATCATTTGATCAAGATTCCAGCATCTGTGCTTTTCGTGTTTCTCAAAAAAAATGTTTTGGAAAAAAAAATGCAGATCACGTATTTTAGGAAAACATGCTAATCGCCTTCTCTAACCACTACTGTCAGTTGGTAGTTTAGATCGATGAGCAGGGCTTAAGAATTTTGCTTACTCCTTCGTTCACACCACACCCCGGCTTCAAAAACTTCTTTTTGCTCTCAAATTTTGAATCTGTGCATCACCTCCAGGCAAGCATGTTTGAAAGATTATAAGGTTTGTTTGCTGAACTGTGCACTGGCAATATAAAGTGATTTTTGTTTTTCAATGAAGTAACTAAATTTTCCGAATAAAACGAAGTGCCTGGTTGAATCTGGGTAATCAACTCAATGTGTTTAAAGATGATCAGACTGTAGATGTAAAAGCCTAACTGAAAGTGAGTCATCTCTTTAAATTCCATTAATAGGTACAGTGAAACCCCGTTATAACATGAACGGTAGGGTACAAAATAAGTGGGGTTGCGGTAAATCGGGCTTTCACTATTTAAGCATGACCACGTCTAAGATTCCCACAGAGCCACTTAGTTTGATTGTAGCAATTGCCCTGGCTCAAAGATGTAAATTTACAACTCATGGGGTAGCAATATGTACAAAATCCTCCAAGCAGAGAGAAGTAAATTGGATGAAAAGAATATCTTGAGGTATGGATGTAGAACAGGAAGTGACACCTTTATACATCGACGTCCTTGCTCCTGCTGGTAGCCTAACATTTTCTTGGATGCCCTTGCAGTGGAATTCACAACTCATTGTTCCGAGAATTCTTTGAGGAAATAGTGGTGTACAATCTTCTGCAGTGGACTGATAACTGAATTGGCCCATCTGATAACATGCCTGTTCACAAATCAAATGGATGGCATCAAGACAAACTGACTAACCTCAGTCCGATGACTAACATTTTGTGTGTGTGCATGCCCACAATCGACTCAAACACCTGGTAATTTCCCCTGGACGTTCAATCAGGCACTGAGCCAAGGATCGTATGCCACACCACCACTTGCCCATTCTTTATAGTTAATACATGGATGTCCTCGTTCCTGCTGGTTGAGACCAATAACTCATCGTGTTCTATCCAAATTCACGTTAAATCAGGGTGCGTAACATTGGGGTTTTACTGTCTTAATATGAAGGGTGTGGGTTTTGTGTGTAGAATAACATTTCACAATCATAGGTTAAAATAATTGTATTTTTGTATACAAAATAAACTGGACAAAAAAGATTTTGCTTCCTAAATACTTTTGGATGTATTTTATGGATTTTGCACTGCTGATCATGAAAACCACCTTAAAACTTTCCTATCATGTACTTTTTTTATATATAGAATGAATTTCCTGTCATATTTTAAGTCTACTTCAAGCGCACAAAACCATGAAGTGCACAATGTCATTGAAAGTTTTCTGCGTTCGCACTTGGACGACTTCCCTGCTGGTCTTGGTCCAGTCAGTGATGAACATGGTGAAAGGTTTCACCAGGCCATTGCGACTCTGGAAAAGTGGTATTAGGGCAACTGAAATCTATCAATGGTGGCCAACTATTGTTGGACACAGACATCAGACACTGAGTGCAAATTAAAGTCAGTAGCAAAACATTTTTATGTCAGTTATATTTAACATATAACCATTATTGTCTATAATGATCCCCAATTTCTTTTCATGAAGCAAACCTTCTGAAACAAATTTGTTGTGCAGTGTAACTGATTCAAACCACAGATATTAAAAGGCATTGGTTCAGCTGAATGTGTAATAATCTGATCAACATATAAATATTACAGGGGTGGCCAAACTGCGGCTCGTGAGCCACCTGCGGCTCTTTGACATGCAATGTGCGGCTAACGGCAATATCTTACATGCCATTGAATGGAGCCCCTTTCAGGTGGTTTTGCCAGGGAATTGCGGCTCTGGAGCCGGCTGCAGGAGTGGGTATGGACCTTTCAGGGAGCAGTGTTGAAGGTGCTGTTCTGCCACCTGAAGGTCTGCAGCAGGGAGAGGTGTCGTGGAGCAAACGCCGGCTCCTGGGGCTGGGGCGGCCGGTGCAGGACGTCAGGGCTGGGGCGGCGGGTGTGGGATGTCGGGGCAGGGGTGGCCGGCATGGGATGTCGGGGCAGGGGCGGCCGGCAGGGGATGTCGGAGCTGGGGCAGCCCCTCGAGTCTGGGATGGCCAGTGTGGGACTTCGGGCCGCCCCTGCCCTGACGTACTTTTAAAGGGCAGAGGATTAATGCGAGAGGGGTAAATTTCAAAGGAAATTTGCGAGATTTTTTGTTTACACAGAGTGGAGGGGAGAGGGGAGAAGGTGGAAGCTGACAATCAAAAGGCAGGTACACGGAACAGGGACTGCAGGCCACATGCAAGCAGATGTAATAGTTTAGTCTGGCATCAGAGTTAGAGTGGTCCATGGGTTGACGGGCCTGTTCCTTTCTATATTTTCATGTTTATCCCTGACGAATCTCGAGTGGTGCCTGGTGCGATATGTGTGCAGTTTGGATGTTCTACCTGCAGAAGTGCTGTTCCCTCTGGTGCCCTGATTTCCTCCTACGTCCCAAATGCTAGATGCCCGATGGGTTGACTGGCCTATGGAAGTTGCCCCTAATGGTGACTCGGGGTGAGAAGGGGGTACTATTAAAGGGGCAAGAGAGAATAACAACGTTTGGTGTGTAGACTTGATTAGAAAAAAATCTTTTGCAAAATTGCTCCCTTTGTAACAGGGCTTCTTCACTATCTGCAGTGTGTCAGCGTTTTGCAGATGGATGATTTGCAAGACAAGGATTGGAAAATACTTTCCCAACTAAACTGTACCGGAGCGAGCAACCTCCCTCGCCGGCCGCCCCAGCCTTGACGTCCCGTGCAGGGGTGCTGTCGGACAGTGGGGAGTTGGGTCACCGGGCAGCGGGGAGGGGGGCTGTCAGGCGCAGGGAGTTGGGTCGCTTCCCCCTGCTAGGCACATGAAAGTTGCTAGCTGCTAGCTGCTTTCAGGCTGCTGCTTTCAGGTGACTAGGGGGAGTGCTCAGAAGCAGAGAATATACCTCCCTGAGGTGGGTTGAGTAAGTGCACTTCGGGGACGAGTTCTCCACTTTCAGGTGGCCTCCCGACAGCTGCATTCGGGTATTTTAGGCGGCTTTACATCCGGGTATTACCGCAGAGCCCACCTCACTGACAAAAGGCAAAGGAGGAAAAACCCAACACCCAACCCCAACCAACCATTTTTCCCCTGCAGCCGCTGCAACCGTGTCTGCCTGTCCCGCATCGGACTTGTCAGCCACAAACGAGCCTGCAGCTGACGTGGACTTTTACCCCCTCCATAAATCTTCGTCCGCGAAGCCAAGCCAAAGAAGAAGACATCCGGGTATTACGGCCACCTGAAAGGGGCTAATGATAGTGTTAGTGGTTGTGGCTTGTGATTGCATGGTTGCTACGGCTCTTAAACATCTGAAGTTTATGGTATGCGGCTCTTACGTTAAGCAAGTTTGGCCACCCCTGAAATATTACAACAATATTTTTGCTCTTTGCCAAGTCTTTTCTAAACTTCCGATGGGATATAGTTTCAAACGTTGTTATTATTCCATTCTGCATTTTCCAACCAAAACTACGCAATTAATTAAATGGAGCTTTAATAAAATTGGCAGCAGGATACAAGTTTGGTCAGGAATTTCTACCAGAAACTAAAAACATACTCGAAGAGGCAGCTCGTTAACTAATCAGAAACTGAGTTCGAGGGACTTGTTATTTCACTAATTCAGTGGTTATTTCATAACCAATTTGATGAACAGTCACTCCCAACAACTTCATTCCCTTTTTGGTTGTTCCAGATCATTTGAGGCTTTGAAAGGTAAACATTTATGTTAATATGGGTCAGGATTTTTGTTGGAAGGTTTCTGTGATTCAGTCATATTCACAACACATTATTGCAGGAACCTCGTTTTTTTTTGGTAAGGAACAAGTAAATCAGATTACAGAACCACAAGCTGTTGATTTCAGATGACGCCAATTTAAGACGAACCCTAAACCTAATTTAAGATTGTATGCCCAGTTCTGATGTATATTAATTTTTCACATTCAGTTAGCAATAACACACATTAGAAGCTCAACTCAGACTAGACTAACAACAGTGCAGTAAATAGTATATACTCACCCACTACATCACTCAGTCATTTTGAATACTCCATTTCCCAGGCCATCAGATACTGGTGTGTGTCCCTGTACCTCTTCCACTGAGTGTGAAAATAACTGGGTGAAACAATGATTGAAATGCTTGCGAGTAAGGAAAATGCAAATAAATGCATTTATTTATCATTGCAAATGGGAAAAAAATATAGGTCCTGGAAATTGAAAGAGGAAATGTTGGAAATATTCAACAGGCCAGGCAGTATCTGTGAAAAGAGAGACAGCGTAAATATTTTAGATTGACAGCATGCTTAGCATAGAGGTTACAGGGCCAGCGTAAAAAGAATAATTTCCTAAAACACTGCTGTATCAGGTTCTTGCAATCTCATGGCTTGCTAAATTCCTTCAGCAACCCCAGGTTTGAAGATTATATTTGAACACATTTTAGAGCCGATTCTTATTTTCACTTTCTCGTCTTGCCAAAGGAATTTCTTTTATGCATCAGATCCTCTACTCAAATAAATTAAACACCATTTGGAATGATCTGTTCTCACTGTTTAAAAAGTGCTATATGATTGTTGAATTGATTGCGAATTCATGCTCTAACCTTGAAATCTGGAACGGCAGGTATTTGCAGAGCTGAGTGACTGTCTTATTGACAGCCAAGGTTTTCAGATGGATGTAAAATATCATCTGAAATAGCACTTTGCAGGATTGGCCAAAGTTATTCGGGCACGGACTCGAATCCAGCGCTGTCTATAAGGAGTTTGCACAGCCTCCTTGCGCCTGCGTGGTCTGCTCCGGTTTCCTCCCACCCTCCAAAACATGCGGGGGGGTTGTAGGTGTATTGGGGGGGGGGGGGTCTCAGGCTTGTGGGCAGGAAGGGCCTATTTCTGAGCTGCATATCTAAATTTAACATTTTAAATTTAAATGAAAAAACCGAAGTCCCTCAGTGCTTCCACCACTTTTCTTTTTTTTTATATGACTGAATTAAAATAGCTTTACTTTTCATATCGCAAGGACATATCAGTTTTTGAACTACTTTTGAACGGCTGTTTTATTGGGCCTGCACTGCTGAGTCGACCATAACAATGCTTCCAGAAAAGCCCCAAGATAAATGATCAATTCAAAAGTTTTGCAGTCTTACTTGAAAGAATACTTTTGGTCAATTCTGGAAAATGCTATGACAAAACCTTGGCTGCAATACAGCACCTCGTTCGATAAGACAGTCGCTCAGCTATGCAATTAATTGCCATTCTAGATTTCAAGGTTAGAGCTTGAATTTGCAATTAATTCAACAATCATGTACTTTTCAAACACTGAGAACAAATCATTCCAATGCTGTTTAATTTATTTGATCTGATACATAAGAGCAATTCCTTTGGCAAGAAAGTGAAAATAAGAATTTGCTCTAAAATGTGTGCAAATATAATCTTCAAAGCTGGGGTCCCTGAAGTAACTTAAGTTTCAAGATCCTGATACAGCAGTGTTTTAGGAAGCAGTTAATTAATATTCCTTTTCATGACAGTGGAATGGCCAACAATACTAAACGAGCACTTCCATAGAATTCCAGAATGGTTCACGCTCAACCAGTATTGAACTCATGTCAAAGATATAGCTTTTAAGGCTGATTATTAAGATGATTCAAAGGAGATAAGCGAGATAGAAAGGAGTGGTTTAGGGAGGGAGTTCCAATTTTCAGTTCCTTGTGAACTGTAAACACGGCCTTCAATGGGATATTGCCGTCTGTGGTGAGGGATGCCCTGAAGCTTGATGCAGCCAATGCAAAGCCTCTCTGGGGAATGACCACAGTCTAGGGTCCTTCTACTAGTGAACATTGATGGGCTGAACATAGTGGGGAAGCCTCTCAAACAACAGAGGGGTGTATCAATGGTGCTTGGTGATAAAAAAGGTTCACAAGCACTACTCTGTACACAACAGTGACACCGAATGTGTTGACCAGTGGTTCTCAACCTTTTTCTTTCCACTCACATACCACTTTAAGTAATCCTTATGCCACCAGTGCTCTGTGATTAGTAAGGGATTGCTTAAGGTGGTATGAAAGTGGGAAGGGAAGGTTGAGTATCACTGCTCTAGAGCCAGTAGTTACTGAAATATTTTGCTTGAGAAAAATTGTGGTTGGCTCATTTCCTCTGGAGTTATGGAACTGTGCACATAACAAGTCAATGAGATATGATTAAAACAGTGGGTTTCAAACTTTTTCTTTCCACCCACATACCACCTTAAGCAATCCCTTACCAATCACAGAGCACCGATTGCATAGAGATTACTTAAAGTGGTATGTAAGTGGAAAAAAAAAGGTTGAGAACCACTGTGTAGAATGAACGACACAAAGAATGTAAAGAGATTTAGATGATGTCCTCCTTTTTTATATATTGATATATAAAATGACTATTATATTTTATATAATATATATATATATATAATATATTATATGACTATATATTATGACTATAGCTTATTTTTTAAATAAAAAAACTCAGTGGGAAATTACATATGAAGACGAGAAGAGGGGATATGAATGAGACAGCGTAACAATCTATGCATAATGCCATGGATTAAAATCAAACTTGAATATTTAATACAGAAAGTTAACAAAAAAGATTACAGGAGAATCAAACTTGTTAATTAGATGATCAAAGAGAGAACATGGAAAGAGATGAAAAGGAATTAGCAAATTTTAATCAATGTATAGGATGTTATTGAGCAGGTAGGGTGACTGGAGGAGAAGCCATAGTTGAACCAGTACTGAGCAACATGGTGACAGACCATCTGTGAGTGAGAATTTCAGAGACATCTCTCAGACTTTTAGGATATCATGGCCAAGGATAGGAGCAGTCAAAATGGGGAAGTGTTTGATTGGGGAAGGGCTAATTACAATGGAATTAGGCTGGAAGGGCCTGTTACCATGCTGTAGGACTTCAAAAAATGTAAATTGGGAACAATTGTTCTCTGGGAAATGCACAGCAGAAATGTGAGGGTGTTTAGGAGCCACATGGTTGGGCTTCTGGATGGTAAGGTAAAGAAACTATGGTCGATAAGAGGTGGAACAGTTAGTCACGAGGTGGAAGGAAGCATACATAAGGTTTAGGAAGGGCTCATGATAAATATAATGAAGTGGGACAATCCTATCCAGAACCACACGCAAGTAGAAACTTCGGAAAGCTAGAAGGAGCATGAAAAGGCCTTGGTAATTAGGATTAAGGAAAACCCTAAGGTGTTCAGCGTAGATGTGAAGAACAGAAGGATGACTAGAGGGAGGGTAGAATTGCTCAAGGATAAAGAGGAGAACATGTGCCTGGAAGCAGAAGAGGTACAGGAGATCCTAAATGAATATTTTGCTTCAGTGTGCACCAGGGAAAGGGACCTTGGTCAATGTAAGGTCAGTGTAAGGCATGCAAATATATTGGAGCATGTCAAGGTTACGAAGTACCTGGAGATGGTTAAAAGCATTTGGATGGATAAATGGATGTGATATACCCTAGGTTACTACAGGAAGTGAGGGGAGAGCTTTCTAAGGTGTGGTCAAAGATCTTTGAATCCACCCTGGTTAAACTGGTACCAGAGAAAATGGCATGTGAGTGGAAATAAAAAAACATTCAAGGAAGGTATCAGGGAGAATCATGAGAATCTTGCATCAGTTCTATACAAATTATTCGAGAGGAGTCTGAAGGACAGGGTTTATAAGCATTTGGAGGGGCAGGTCATGCCTCATGAGCCTAATTGAGTTTTACAGGGAGGTGAGAAAAGAAATTGGTGATGGCAGGATGGTAGATCTGGTGTACATGGATTTTAATAAAGCATTTGACAATATTCATATTGTCCAAATTTCTTATGCAGAAAGTTATAAGGCATGGCTGTATGGATTCAGAATTGGCTTGTCCACAGAAGGCAGAAACTGTGAGCAGATGGAATATATTCTGCCTGGAAGTCAGTGATTAGTGGCATTCTGAGGGGATCTGTTCTGGGACCCCTGCTCTCTGTGATCTGTGGACATATCTGTGGATATGTTTGCAGATGACATGAAGGTTGGACATATTGTGAATAGCGCAGAAGGCTGTTATAGATGACAAGAGGATATAGACAAAATACTGAATTGGGCAGAGAAGTAGAAGACAAAATTAAATCTGGAAAAGCGTGAGGTGAGGCACTTTGGGAGGTTGAACTTGAAGATGGAGCATGTGGCTAATGGCAGGATTCTTAACAGAGGGAGACCCAGATGCATAGATCCCTCAAGGATGCGGCAAAAGCTGATCGGGTGGATGAGAAGATGTAAGGAGTGCTGGTGTTTGTCATTCAAGAGCTGCAAAGTAATGTTACAGCTTCATAAATCTATGGTGAGACCACTCTTAGAGTATTGTGTTCAGTTCTGGCTGCCTCTTTATAGGAAGGATGCAGAAGCTTGAGGGAGGGTGCAGAGATTTATCAGGATATTGTCTGGATCAGAGAACAAGTCTTATGAAGAAAGGTTAACCGGAGAGGATCAAGATGGAGGTAGAAGGGGGCGGTAGTTAGTTTTTAGAGCTCCCCAGACAGTTTAATATAAAAGTCAGAAAAAAATAAGAAGTTCCCCCAGAAAATCAATAGGGAAGGATATAAAATACTACAAGAAGAAGGAAGAAGGTTAAAAAGAATGGGGTAGAAGACATAAACATCGATTTCAAAAAGAATGGGAA